>NW_026704994.1:0-227027 GCF_029867415.1 Vicia villosa | reverse complement strand
TCTCCCAGCAGATCGACAAATGATTCCCCAGCAGAATCAGTGAATGGTAGTCTTCATCCAGAAGATAGTTCATGATCCCCAGAGGAGTCAACAAATGGTAGTCTTTCCCCAAGGAAAGACAGTTTGTCTGTTAAATACTCAAGAGATCGACAAATGGTAGTTTCTTCAAACAGTTTGTCTGTTTCAGGGATGTTTAGTTCCCCACAGAGTCAATAAATGGTAGTTTTCCCCTTAGAAAAACAGTTTGTTGATTCCCCAGGCACCAATCGACGAATGGCAGTTTTCACCCCGAAAACAGTTCGTCCGCCTTCAAACAAAGTCATTAGCCCCTCAAAAGAGCATGGGCCCATATGACAATCTTTCAAAGATGCCAGGTCAAAAGGGAAGATGGTGAAGTTTCTTTATTACCATCAAATGGTATCTCATCTCCAAGTGCTGATGAGAAGTTTGATGAGGAAACAACCCCTTAAAGTTTCTTTATTACCATCAAATGGTATCTCATCTCCAAGTGCTGATGAGAAGTTTGATGAGGAAACAAACCTTTGAAGTTTCTTTATTACCATCAAATGGTATCTCATCTCCAAGTGCTGATGAGAAGTTTGATGAGGAAACAAACCTTTGAAGTTTCTTTATTACCATCAAATGGTATCTTACCTCCAAGTGCTGGTAAGAAGTTTGATGAGGAAACAAACCTTTGAAGTTTCTTTATTACCATCAAATGGTATCTCATCTCCAAGTGCTGATGAGAAGTTTGATGAGGAAACAAACCTTTGAAGTTTCTTTATTACCATCAAATGGTATCTCATCTCCAAGTGCTGATGAGAAGTTTGATGAGGAAACAAACCTTTGAAGTTTCTTTATTACCGTCAAATGGTATCTTACCTCCAAGTGCTGGTAAGAAGTTTGACGAGGAAACAGACCATTGGAAATTTTCTCTTTATCTGAGATATTGTCCAAACACAACTAAGACCAGTTTCGAGATATGGACATCCGAAACAAGGGGGAGGTTGTTTACCTTTTTCTAAGTATCAACACTTAGTTAAAGAAGATGGATTGCGCATCCTACATTGCCATCCATTCACCAGAATCCACATCAAGTATTTCTGCAGGAGTTTGTCTCATCATCCCCCGCCAAGCGCGACAATGGGATCAAGTCATGTAAAGATTTTATCAATTACAACATCTCAGGAGCGCCCAAAATTCGGGCATTCTTTGATATTTAAGTCTCTTTTACGCAGGAGAGATCGAGATATCAATCTCTCTCCCTCCAGATAAAAGAAACTTAAATAGGGGCATCTGTCATACCCTAATTTTTGACCCCCCTGAGATGGCATATCTTCAGGATTTTTCATCAGGTCAAGACAAGTACCCAGAGCAGTCATTTCTCCATCTGGTACCTAATCGAGGATGCTCAAAGACAAGAAAGCTCAGGCAAAGGATCAATCAATACAAAGATTAGTCTCTAATACAATCATGGGGCTCAAAAACTTCACTTTTCTCATCTATGATTGATTAGACATCCAGTCATATGAGTACAGGTTTACTCAGGTCACCAGACTAGGGTTTTGAGCCTATCAAGGACTAAAATCAGGGATCACATTTGGGAAACCCTAAAAAACCTCAGAGGGTCATTCAAAGACATCAATCATCTTCAAATAACTCATATGACAAGATCTACTAGACATCACACTTCAATTCAAAGTCTACAGTCATTATTTTCACATGGTCGACAAATTAGGGTTTTGACCTAATTCACCAAGATAGTTGACTTCTGATCAGGGCATGAATCCAAAACTCAAGACATGATTCAAGGATCTCTACTACCTCCATACAATCCATTTATATCATCCATTTAGGGAGAAGATCTTATTTCTACACAAAAGCCCAAAAATTCACTTTGTCAGGAAAAAGTCAACTGTGAAGGATCATCATTGACTTTTAAGGTTTTTGGTCAAAAAATAACTTTCAAAGATCAATATCATCAATATATGGATGTCAAAGTCATTTGGCCAAAGAAATTCAAAGAAATTCATCAAGGAGCGAAAAGTCGGGAATTAGGGTTTTTGAAGGCATGGTGAGATCTTAAAATTTCACCTACACAACTCAAAAAACTTCCAACATGAAAGTTGTAGATCTTGCCAAATAAAACAACATCTTACAAGGGAACTCTTTTCAAAAGATCAACCATTTATGAAGTTTTGGAAATTTTGAAGTTTAGGTCATAAACACTTAGAAATTTTTCTAAGTGTTTTAACCTAGTTTTCTTCCAACTTTGGCCTCATTTTTCACAAATTTCCCAAAGGATTCTGAAGAAGGCATAAACTAATGATTTAAAGTAGATGTTTAGGGCTTTCCAAATTGTGTTCAACCTTCTCAAAATTCAATTTGAGCTAAGAGTTATGCTTGTTCAAAGTTGGCCTCATGAAGTGAAATTATAGGTCATGCATCATTTTGGAACTTTGAAGTTTTGTGCACATGACCTCAATTATGGATGCTACACGACCCATAACACATCTGAAAACATGCCATGCATTCATTTTCACCATGCCATGATAATTGAAGAAGATTCCTAAAACAAGAACATGTGATTATGTAATGATTACATTTGAGAATTTATGGCAAATTGATGAATCACCCAAGGAATCTTCTCACCAACCAATTAGAGCTCACTTTGCATCTGAATTGTCCCCTAAGATCAGATAGAATCAATGGATAGGGGAGGTGGCTCGAAAATGCAATGATCACATTTGGATATTCTTTGAGATTTCTTCATGGCTAAGAAACCAAACTTACTTCACTAAGCAAGCTCACTCTCCCAATCAGTACTGAGACATTTGCCTATAAATAGAGGCCTCATTCTCATTCAAAAAACACACCAAAGCAACCATATTACTTGCTTTCTCTTTCTCTTCTCTTGTTCATTGTTTTTCAAAGTTCTTTGGCAAGAAGAATCGATTTCTTCAAACCAGAGCTTATCTTTGGGAAGTGAGCATTCTAACATCTCAAGGGAGGTCATTTGAGGTGATCCAAGCACCTGGATCACTTCTGTAGGTGGAGGAACACCATTGTTGCTCTCACTTTGGAGCATCTGCAGTTGGAGGTCCATGGAGTGATTCAGAAGGTTTCAAGGCAAGCCAATCATCCAGACACACTCCTCAGGTCATAGTGAAGCTAACCAGATGGCTGCAGCTCATCTGTAACTCGAGAATCAACACCCTCCATGTTCACTTGAAGCTGAAATCGAGGGAGGTCCATAGAACAATTCAGGAGGTTTGAGGTCATTACAAGCATTCAGTTAGCATCACTGAGCCACAAGGAAGCTTTTGGGATCATTCATACAAGCCCAGTTGCTCTCTATCATCCTCACGATCTCCATTTTCAGAGGTAAGTTTCTAAACTCCCTCTCTTTAATTTAAGTACTCTTTGTGAAATAGCTCGATTCTATCTTGTTCAGCATCATCAGAGGATTGAAAACCCTCTATCATCATCCATTTATCTTTCAGTATAGTCATTTAATTTAATTTTGAAATTTTAGGGTTCTTCACGATTTCTGGTAAATTAGTTAGATGTAGTTAATGATAGTTCATGTTAGTTACATATTTAGAATCGTGAGTGAATTTAGAGCAAGTTTCATGTTTACATCGTTGCAAATGGTTGAGAAACGAGTAAGTTCAGAAATTCAAAAATGGAGAGCTTGAGGTTGAAGACGAAGATGGTGGTGGCGCGCAAAATTTGAATTCTCAGGGGAGAGTTTATTTTATTTTGAATGGTGTGCGTTTTATTAACGACTGAACAACTTGCCCTAGTGGCCACACATGCGCTCTTAGTCTCCTCATGCCCAAGGTCTGGGGTTCGAATCCCCCTCGCCCCAGACTTTTTGCTTCATTTATTTTTCAATGTTTTGCCACTTGTTTGAAAATATAATAAGTTGGATGTGCATCTTAAACAAACTACGCGCGTAGCCCAGATGGTGGGTGTTTTGGCCAATGACTTGGAGGGCGTGAGTTCAACCCCTCTAGGTGACAAAACCATTTTTTTTATCACTTTTCACACTAAATTTCTTCACAACTTCACACAATTAATTCACCTATCAAAATAAATCATTTTCACTTCATTTTTCATACACCTATTATTTAATATATCTATTTTGTGAATAGTCAAAAAAATCATAAAAATATTATTTATTTCTTGAATTTTAATTAGGTTTAAAATAGTATGTTTTTAAGTATTTTCTTAAATACTTTAAATATATATTATCACTTTATTTTAACCTAATCACTTTGTAAATAATTTTATGATAAAACCCTAATTGTTTAGGTCTTAATTAAGTAAAAATCTTTATTTTTACTTTAATTAAGTTGACTTTTGTCAATTCTCAAAACTGTTTTCAATCTTCGATTAAATCAAATGATTAAGGTTTTCAAACAACAAAACCTTATATCATTTCAAATCATTTCCAACTGTTTTTATCACCAGTACTGCAAAGTACTGGGCCTCTAATAGAGTGTAAGTCCCAAAAACCTTCTCTTCTTAGCTTGTTTTCAAAACTGTATTTTCAAAATCTTCTTTCTGTTTTCAAAAACATTCTTCTGGTATTTGAAGGGCATTATTCCCGGTGAAACTCTTCAGATACCTATGTGACCTTTGTCCATCTTCACTTCTTCTGTTTTCAAAAACCATTAACTGTTTATCATATATATATTCACCTGTTATCAACAAAACAACAAAAATTACTGTTGAGGCTCTGTACATACTTCTTCAATGGCCTCCACTCCATCCAGGTTAGGCTTTACAAGCTTTCAATTTACAGTCTTTATTTAAATTACTGTCAAATATAAACTGTGCATATATATATATTAGTTTAGAACTACGTTTGAGTGTAAACCCTAGGACAGTTAAACTATATATATATTATAGGAATATGACCTAGGATTGAGAATGTCTTCCCGGTGAAGGCTCTTTCCTAATTAGAGATCTGTAGTTCAAACCCCCAAGATGAATTATTCCTGGTGAAACATCTTGGCAAAAACCTTAGAATCCAAATAAATAGGACACATCCACCCAAAGAGGAATTATTCCCGGTGAAACCTCTTACCCATTTGCTTAGAGCCAAAATAAGTTCAAAACTACATAGCTTTCTCTTGTGCTATAACAAGGACCCTCGATTAGCCTCCTCTTGGGCTTTGTACAAGGACCCACAGGCTTCTTAAAAGCATTTCCAGCTTCCTCTTGAGCTTGTATACAAGGACCCATCAGGTTTCTTATAAACATAGGAACAGGTCTTTAGTCACCTTTTAGCCTACCCTGGTGAGTTTCTTCCAATTTAAACCAGACCTTAAACAAGCTAAGTTTGTCTCAATTTTGCATTGAGTACACCTTTTGGAATGAGAGACATGGACAGTCTCTGTCACCCTTATCTTCATCAATCTTCCTTAGCAGAGTCTAGGATCCATGTTTGGTCATCCTCAGCATTGAGTCAGCCTTCATCTTGGGCTTTAAACAAGAAGTCTCCATTAGATAATCTTTCTGCCATTCATATTAATAAAAACCCCTGGAAAGGGTTAGCCTCCAACATCTGTCTAAAATGTCAAAATCCCTGGAAAGGGTTAGCTTCCACACATTCCTTCATTTCAATAAAAACCCCTGGAAAGGGTTAGCCTCCAAAATTAATTAATAAATAATTTCATTCTCTTAGGAGATAATTTCCCCAAAAGAGTCAAAATCCCTGGAAAGGGTCAGCCTCCAAAAAACATGATAAAGTCAGTCTTTTAACAGACAAATTCACCAGCTGAGTCAAAATCCCTGGAAAGGGTTAGCTTCCAAAGAAAAACAGTCTTTCAATAAATAAAATCTCCTCAGTAGAGTCAAAACCAACAAAAACAGTTAGCCTCAACCTTGGGCTTCATACAAGGCACCCAAACAATAAAACTCCCCTGTCAAGAGTCAGCCTCAACCTTGGGCATTGTACAAGGCAGATAATAGAGTCTCCCCAGTGAGTTCTTCATCATTCAGTAGCCACAACCTTGGGCTTTGTACAAGGCAGATAAACCATATTTTTCATGTGTCAAAGATTCCTAACACTTAGGATCTTTCCCCATATAGTCATCCATACTTAATTCATTTAAGAGTCCGCCACAACCTTGGGCTTTGTACAAGGCAGAAAATAATGTTTTCCTTAGCAACAATCAGCCACAACCTTGGGCTTTGTACAAGGCACATAAAATAGAGTCATTCATAGTTTTAAAAATTCAATTATCCTTAACAGTTAGCCACAACCTTGGGCTTTGTACAAGGCACATAAATAGAGTCTCCCTAAGTAGAGTCAGCCTCAATTCTGGGCTTTGTACAGAACACAAAAATACCCTGTAATTAACCCCCAGTGGAGCCATCTCCCAGAGTCAATAATAATAATTAATCAATCAAAAAGCCTCAAGCTTGGGCCTCATACAAGCCAGCTAAAGTCAAATCTTTTATACAGTAGATAGACATAGCTTATCTCTATAGAGAGATATTTTTACTACTCTACCACATTCAAACAAACATTTCCATTTCAATTTCAATTTTAATCAAGTCTCCCATTTAGGATTTTGAAAGGCATGAGCTGGCAGTAAAACCCAGACATGTGGTAACTTTCCCTAATTTGGATGAGCATCTTTCTTTCATTTAAGAGGCATTTGACTGGTATACTTGCACATACACAAGTAAGGTCCCCCTCTTGAATGAAATGAATTCAGTTATTCTGTCACTCCTTTAAATGTTTGTGGTAGAATAGTACAAATACCTCTCTGTAGAGATAATTTCATGTCTCTTTACTGTAAACAGAGATTTAATTCCAAGCTTCAACCTTGAGCTTCAAGCAAGGCACCAAAAATAATTAATTTCCCTAGTTAGTTCCCCGAACTACATTAAGCTCTGACTTCCACTAGGGATATGTAGGCATGAGGTTCACAAGGAATCTCAGCGAGCTAATAAAATACCAAAAATAGTCAGTTTGTCTGTCTGTCTGTCTTTTCAAATCAATTCAATTCCTTCTCCTAACACAAAGGAGAAACTTTCCCAATCATTAGCAATAAACACAAACACAATGACACAGAGAAGGTTCCTGTAGAGTACTATAGATATGTAGGGTGTTTAAACACTTCCCTATGTATAACCGACCTCCCGGACTCCAGAATTTCTAGTCTAGGTGAAATCCCCACACTTAGCAAACTCCTAGGGTTTAGTTGAGATCTTTTTTCCCCTTTCCTACTCGTAGGACAAATAAGAAAGTTCGTGTGATATCGTAGGAAGAACTGAAACAAAATTCATCCCACCACGGGCGCATTCTCCTTCCAAATTTCGCGTGAAGGGTTTAGCGTGCCGTCCTCCCAAGTGAAACGGGGAGGTAAAGAAAACGACCACCACAATTATATTTCAAACTCAACATTTAAATTTCCTTCGCAAAAAATGGCGCCAAGAACACCATCCCCATTTGAATTTGAAAATCTTCAAAACTGAACCAAATTGATCAAGTGAAGGGTGTATCTCACTCGTTTTTCCATAAGGAACATGATGGTACCATTTAATTTCATTTATTTTCACTCTAAGGCCATTGATTTTTTGATGAACACGAAGAACCCTAATATGACAAATCATTGTGAAATCGTGTATGTGCAAGTTATGATGCAATTGATTGAGGGTTAATGATCCTCATAGGTGCAGAAACAAGATGGTATGTTCATATTTCATTTATGATGCATGGAGAATAGAGTTTGAAGTTCAAGTAGCTTACCTTCAAAAACGGCCAAACTGGGAATCGAATTCTGAGTTAGAGGTGTTGCAGCTGCTTTGTAATGATCTGGATAGCTTCAATGATGATTATGGAACATGTCTGGATGCTTGGAACCACCTGGATTCATCTGAGCATGACCATGGTACCCGATCTGCAGAAGTTTCAAGAGTGAATCGAATTTGATGATGGAGATGTTACAGGTCATATGTGAGTGTTTGGATCATTCATATGAAGTATATGGAAGGTGTTAGAAGTGATAGTTTGGACAGAAATGATCTGGAATGGAAATTGGCATGATAAGGTTCATTATATGCAAACATGGAGGTTGAAGAGTGATTCTGAGTTTTATGTGTTTTTGGGGTGTGTGAATGATTCAAACACATCCCAAATGATGTTTATGAAATGTTAGAACCATCACTTTGGTCATAACTCAAAGGGTTTGGAGGTTGAGTTTTCTACCTCTTTGAAAACTATGAAACTTGCAATTCAAGAAAGAAGAGAGAAAACCTATAATTGTGAGGTTTTGGTGTGATTTGAAGAGTGGAAATGATCTCTATTTATAGGCCATGGATTCTGAATTCAGAGCTTTGCAACTTGCTTCAAAGTTTGATGATTTGGCTTAAGGGATAGAAAGGAATCTTTTACATTAAATGCATATGGTTAAAGTTACTAAACCATGGTTAAATTCCAAGCTTCCTATCCTCTTCCATTCTGATCTTCAAATCAGAAAATATCATTCAATTATTGCTTCTATGCATCATTACTTGGATTATAGGTCATGTAGTCTTGAAACTTAGTGAAAAATGGTGAAAATTCAAGTGAAAATGATCACTAATGTCAAAATTCAAAACCATGGCTACACTCCATATTTTTTCATGCTCTTGGACATTTTGGAAAGCTCATGTTACACACTTCAAAACCCTAGTTGGAAGTTTCTTCAAGACCTTTAAGGAAATGGGTGAAAAAGATCCATGAACTTTGAAGAAAATGAAGTTTTAAGTGAAATTTTCCAAAGATGCCAACTTTGAAGCACCATATCTCTTAAATGGTTGATCTTATGGAAAAAAATTATATGTGTCAAAGTTGTTTATTGGATCAAAATCTACAACTTTCATGTTGGAAGTTTTTTTCAGTTTGTAGGTGAAATTTTGAGAAATTCCCTTCCAAAGTTTGGAAAAAACCATGCAAAACACTTAGAAAATTTTCTAAGTATGGAAAGTCAAACTTTTGACTTTTTGATTCTTGATTGATTTTCTTGATTTTTCTTGATCAAATGACTTCATATATCATATATTGATGATTCAAAACTTCAAAAGTCATGGTTGACCAAAATTCCCCAAAAGTCAATGGTGATCTTGTACAGTTGACTTTTTCAGACGAATCGCGTTTCTGGAGATTTCAAATGAAACAGGTTATTCTCACCAAATGAATGGTATGAATGGATCATATTGAGGCATTAGAGGATATTGAATCATAGTTTGAGTTGTGACATCTTGTCCTGATTAAAAAGTCAGTTGTTCAGATGAATTAGGTCAAAAACCCTAATTGTCGACCAGATGAAATTGATGACTGTAGGTCTTGAATTGAGATGTAATTTCCATTGGATGTTGTCATAGGGATTATTTGAAGATGATTGAAACTTTTGATTGACTTCCTGGGGATTTTTAGGGTTTCCCAAATGTGATCCCTGATTTCAGTCCCTGATAGTTCAAAACCCTGATCTGAGGATTTGTCTGATCAATCTTTGTGTAGGAGATGCCTTGAGCTAATGGATTAGGTCAAAATGATGTACTTGGGGTCTTGAGGTCTTGTCCCAAGTCATTGGGTCAAATCCTGAGCAAAAGTCAAGAGTATGCTATCTTCAGTCAAAACCCTAATCTTGGTTGATTCAGAGCCTTTGAGCTTGTTGAAATGAATCTCTGAGGACCAAATGTTGATTGTTGATGAAGATGATTCATTTGAGATGAAGGGAGAACAAAACCCTAGTTGATTGTTGCTTGTACTGATGAGTGATTTCTTGATTAAATCCCTGCCGAGTCACAAGTAGCAAACACAAACTATGCAATTTGTTAGAGATGCAAATGATGCATATGCAATGATATGAGGTGGTATCTTAGGTCAAAAATTGGGGAATGACAGACATGGTATAGGGGCAGTCTTGACATCTCCTGACAATCGGCACTTACCCTTCACTGCAAGACTATGCTTTGACTGCACCAACAACATTGCAGAATATGAAGCATGCATATTGGGGTTAGAAGCTGCAATCGATCTAAGGATCAAACTACTTGAGGTGTATGGGGATTCAGCGCTGGTAATCCACCAAGTCAATAAAGAATGGGATACTCGAGATGCAAAGCTAATCCCATATCGAGACCTTATACTGGAGTTAATGGCTGAGTTTGAGACAATCACTTTTACTCATATCCCAAGGGAAGAAAATCAAATGGCTGACGCATTAGCAACACTTTCCTCTATGTTCAAAGTGACCTGGCTAAACCACAAACCACGGATAACGGTTAGACACTTTGATGAGCCTGCTTATTGTCTCACAATCAAGGAGCAGTCTGACAATAAACCATGGTACCACGATATCAAAAGGTACTTGGAGAAACAAGAATACCCGGAGAACGCCTCTACGATTGATAAAAAGACACTAAGGAGATTGGCAGCTAAGTTCTTCCTGAGCGGGAATATCCTATACAAACGAAATTACGACTCGGTGTTACTAAGGTGTGTGGATAAAAATGAGGCCAGGGAGATTATCAGAGAAGTACATGAAGGAACCTTCGGAACTCATGCAAATGGACACTCAATGGCAAGAAAAATACTGCGAGCAGGGTACTACTGGTTGACAATGGAAGCTGACTGTTTCCAATATGCAAGAACATGTCACAAGTGCCAAATTTACGCTGACAAAGTACATGTACCGCCAAATCCGTTGAACGTTTTGAGTTCACCATGGCCGTTTGCAATGTGGGGGATTGACATGATAGGGATGATCGAACCGAAAGCTTCGAATGGACACCGATTCATATTGGTGGCCATAGACTATTTCACCAAATGGGTCGAAGCTGCTTCTTACACCAACGTGACGAGACAAGTAGTCACTCGGTTCATCAAGCATAACATCATATGTCGGTATGGGGTCCCAAACAGGATTATCACCGACAATGGGTCGAATCTAAACAACAACATGATGAGGGAGCTGTGCGAGGAGTTCAAGATTGAACACCACAATTCTTCACCATACAGGCCTAAAATGAATGGCGCTGTCGAAGCTGCAAATAAAAATATCAAAAAGATAATACAAAAGATGGTGAAAACATACAAGGATTGGCACAAAATGCTTCCCTTCGCCCTACACGGTTACAGAACCTCGGTGCGCACATCTACAGGAGCAACACCATTCTCTTTGGTTTACGGTATGGAAGCAGTCCTCCCTATCAAAGTGGAAATTCCTTCATTAAGAGTCCTACCCGACACGAAGTTAGAAGAATCAGAATGGGTAAAAACTCGTTTTGATCAGCTTAATCTCGTTGAAGAAAAGCGACTGACGGCTTTATGTCACGAGCAACTCTATCAGAAAAGGATGAAAAAGGCGTTCGATAAAAAGGCCCGTCCTCAAACTTACAAAGAAGGTGATATTGTTCTCAAGAAAATACTATTACCCCGACTTGACGCCCGTGGAAAATGGACACCTAACTACGAAGGTCCATATATTATAAAAACGGTGTTCTCAGGAGGAGCATTAGTCCTCACTACAATGGATGGGGATGAGCTACCACACTCAATCAACTCTGATGCGGTCAAGAAGTATTATGCCTAGCAAAGGCAGGATTACCGGATATAAGCCAAAGGCAAACTACGAAGGATAAGGATTCGTGCAATCATCCACTTCTAAGGTCGAAGGATTACTGGGACCCTCGATAACAAAAGAGCAACAGTAGTATTAATATCATTTCTATTTGTCATTTTCCTTTTTCGCACTTATGTACATTCGCCAATTTAAGGCAACATCAATAAAAGCTTTCTTTTTCTTTCATACTACGCTTTCTCATCATTGCAATACCATATGCAAAGGATAAATTATTTTCATAAACTTTAGCATTGAACTCTAAATGAGAAACTTACAAATCATTAGATAAAATAAAGGGGATGAGACCACGACATCTCTGGCAGTCAATACACGCCTGGTGATATGATAGCTCCGAAAACACTGCAATATCCCAATAGACTAACCTCAGACGATCCGAGTTGAGATCCGCAAAGCTGCTCGAAAGGTTTCAAACAAATCCAATGGGTGACAAAAGATGGTACATCGAAGTCATCATACATATTCATATTCATATACACTCACATACGCGCCATTTGCATAAACATTCATGCATTTACAACAAGATCATAAGCATACGCATAATGCATTTGCAAAGTAACCTTCTATGCAGGTGAACTTGTCTGTATCAAGGCAAGTGAATATTTTTGGCCCAGTTGAGCACTCGCTAGAGCTATAGCAAGTAGCCTTTTGGGATTAATCAAAACTACGATAGTAAGCAGGTATGGCAAACTGCGACGACTTACTAGCATAATAGTAAGTGTGCCACACCATCTACGATAAGCTTACTCCAACTACGATAGTGAGTAGGTATGACTAACTGCGACGACTTACTAGCATAATAGTAAGTGGGTCATACCATCTACGATGAACTCACTCCAGCTACGATAGTAAGCAGGTATGGCAAACTGCGACGACTTACTAGCATAATAGTAAGTGTGCCACACCATCTACGATAAGCTTACTCCAACTACGATAGTGAGTAGGTATGACTAACTACGACTTACTAGCACAATAGTAAGTGGGTCATACTACCTACGATGAACTCACTCCAGCTACGATAGTAAGCAGGTATGGTAAACTGCGACGACTTACTAGCATAATAGTAAGTGTGCCACACCATCTACGATAAGCTTACAACAACTACGATAGTGAGTAGGTATGGCAAACTACGACGACTTACTAGCACAATAGTAAGTGGGTCATACTACCTACGATAAACTCACTCCAGCTACGATAGTAAGCAGGTATGGCAAACTGCGACGACTTACTAGCATAATAGTAAGTGTGCCACACCATCTACGATGAGCTCAATCAAACTACGATAGGGAGTGGGTATACCAGCCGTGACGACTTACAATGACTATAGTAAGTGGGTTACCTACGAACTGCAAACCCTTGCTAGCACTATAGCAAGATAACCACTTTCTACGCAGCCAGCTACGATTCCTCGCTATGTAAGACTCAGGCTTTAGCAGGACGATCCTTTCCCTCACACTCAAGCACGAGGTAAATTTAGGGGTCTTCCATTATTTAATAACTCTTCGATCCGAAAGGCGTGAGACCTGCGTATTCTCACGCCATTCAATCTAAGATAATTAAATAGGGGCAGCTGTCATACCCCAAAATTTACCCGGTGCAATTCCCGTTTTAATTTACTAAGGGTGTTAAAAATTAAGAGCCATAGGGTTTAATATACCTATTATTAAACTCGCTCTCTTATAAAATGCCCATATAAAATTAGTGGAGGTGTGAATATCAAATCTTTCTAAATCCAATTTATTTTGGCCCATTTATTTCATTTAACCATTCTATTATCCTTTTATTTTTATTTATTGTTATTATTACTAAATATATTATTATTATCTATTAATATTAGGATTTTATTTAAAATAACATGGTTATGGCTATTGTGTTTATTATTTAGATCATTATTAATTATTTACATAAGTCATTAGTTAAGGGGTTAATTTTATTATGAGAGTATTGGGTAATACATATTTTAATTATTAATATTATTAGTACTAATATATTATTAATTAGTCTTTTTTGGGTTATTATTAGAAGTTATTATTAATTAGTTATTTTATTGATTAATTTATTAAATAGATTTATTAAGATAATTAAGGTTTTTGGTCTGATGGATTATTGTTATTGGGCCGAAGGAAAATACATTTGGGCCGGTTTTTTCTCCTTCCTTTCACGTGTGGACCGGGTCAAACCCAGGACCCAACCCGGTCCTGTTCATCATCCTTTCCTTCCCTCTGCGCCGCAGCCACACCCAAGAGTAACCCCATCACCAGCGGCGGCCGCTGCAACAACACAAGCAAACCCTAATCTAACAATTGCCCAGGCCCATGGAAATCAAATCTTGACAAACATTCACTAAATCAAATCAAAAACGTAAATCAAATCTAAACTAAACATAAACAAAATAATATATAATTTTATTGAATCCATGAACGAATTACAACTCAAATCGTATCTGAATCAAATCTCAACAAACTAAAACTTAAATCAAAACTTCCCTAATCTAATTAAACCCTAAGCTTATAAAAGAAAAAAGAAGAAGATTGAGAAAGGGTCGAAGAAATTTCTAGGAGAAGACGTTTTGCACCGCGAGCACAAACCCTAAACCTTTGAATCTTCAATCGTACCTGCACACAAGAGAAAGAAGAAGAACGGATCAGAGGAGGGAGCTTACACGTTCCAGAAATTCAAGACAAAAGGTAAACACGAACACTTAGCTTTAGGGTTTTTGGTTTGATGATTCTGATTTGTATGTGTGTTTGCCATATTGACTCGAATTCTGGAAATCTTTGGGTTTACGTGGTTTAATTTCTGGGTCGTTTGGGTTTTTTGGGTTGAATGCATGATTTTTCCGGTTGATATTCAACCGGAATCTGGGGTACTACGGCGGTGCTAGGGGGGATCTGGGTTCTATGGTTGAAGGTTTGAGTTTCACGGTTAAAACTCAACCAGAAACTGGGGATTATGGTGATGTGAGGGGTGGTTCACGGTGGGGACGGTGGCCGGTGTTGGGTTGTGGCCGTGTTCTGGGTTTGTTTGAGTGAGAGAGGGAGAGTGTTAGAGAGAGAAAACGAGAAAGAGAGAGAACGAAATTTGGAAAAATGAGAAGCCTCCTTCTCCTTTTCCTTGTGTCCACCAAACAAATCTCCGCCGTCAGATCTGCGCCACTTGGCCTATCATGGCCACTTGGCAGCGCTATAGAACGTGATTCTATGTGCAACCTTATCCTATACCCCTCAACTGAGAACGCATGCAGGCCATTGAGATTAAATCCAACGAATCCTGGCCAGACACTAATCCGAGCGTAAATTAGAGACTATGCGCCCTCACCACACTGAACTTAATGGGCCCAAAATTCTAATGGACCCAACCTTTCATTATTCACACCTCCCTTAAATTCTATCTAATGCAAAACACACCCCTCTGAATAAATTAAGAAAATAAATTTAATTAATTAAATTTTGTAAAGATTTTAATTGTTAATTGTTTGTTTTCTTTTAGGGATTTAATATAATTTTCTTCTCGAACCGACTAAAGCTATTAGTCGCATTAGACGAGAAATAAATTTTTATCATTTGAATTATTTATTAATAATATGATCAAATCTAATTTGTTTGATAGTAATAACTTAACTAATTCTACTAATTCTCTCCTCGACCCGACTAAAGCTATTAGTCGCATTAGACGAGAGATAGAAAATATGTAAAATTTAAAATACATTTAATTTGCTGCCCGCGACGATCAATCTATCGATCTGAGTAATCAGCAATGCCCCGTAATCCGTTAGCTATACTGACCAAATCTATTGGTCACCGCATCTAACGGTGCCAAATCAAATCAGGGTTGTATGCCAAACATCAAAACACTTTCATCTTTCAAATCAAATTCAAAACTGCGAATAGGCCACTCAAAAAGCCTTTGATCAATCTCAAACCACAAATTCAATCCTAAGGCGTACAACCCTGTGCCCGAACTACGTTGACTCTGATCCTCCATAAGGAGGTACGTAGGCACTTGGTAACAAGGCGAGTCTCCCCCCTTACAATTTCAATTCAACTCTAAATTTCAATTTTTACCCTTTTCAATTCATTAGCTATAAACCTCATAATTATCGCCATAAACCTTTGCTTTACAATGTAGCCTTTAGGAAAGGGTTGGGGGTGCCTAATACCTTCCCTCAACCTGATTATAATAACTTACCCTGAATCTCTATCCTGCGTAGGGTTTCCTATTCGCCCTTCAGAATAGGTGGCGACTCTAAACCTTTCAATTTTAAGGGCAGGTTGCTACACTAGCATACAAAATCAACTTTTTGATTGTTTTAATTAACTCTATCTAAGATGGAGCTTGTGGTAAAGCACTATTATAGACGGGAAGTAAAATTTAAGCGCAATGTCTCAAGTTTGAATCTAGTTGGCATGCATATATTCCATTTTATTGTTCAATTTCTTTCTATCTAAGATAGCGCTTTTGGTAAAGCGCTAATAAAGACCACTAATTAATTTTTTTGTATCGCTACCTATGATATTGTTTTTGATAGAGCGCTACTGTAGCAATCTGTCCTAAAAATTAAATTTATTTAGAGTTGCCATCTATTCTACCAGAGCGAATAGGAAACCCTACGCAGTTAAGAGATCGGGGTAAGATTATTATAATCAGGTCAAGGGAAGGTGTTAGGCACCCTTAACCCTCTCCTAAGGTTTTATGTTCAAAGTAAAGGTTTTATGGCTAAATGTTAAGGTTTAATAGCTAAAGAAATGAAAAGGGTGAATGGTAAGATTTGAACCTGATTAGAATTTTGAGGAAGGGGACTCGCCTTGTTGCCAAGTGCCTACGTATCTCCTTAGGGAGAATCAGAGTCAACGTAGTTCGGGGCACAGGGTTGTACGCCTTAGAATTGATTAAGAAATTGTTTGAAGGTATTTTGAGTTACCTTGTCGAAGTTTTGAAATGCGAAGTTCGCAAGGTATTTTGAATTACCTTATCGTAGTTTTGAAAATCGCAGTATTGAAGAGATGATTTTTGAGTGTTTTGAATGGCGTACAACCCTGGTTTAATATGTTACCATTAGTTGCGATGATCAATATATTTGATCATTATAGTTAACGGATTAGATAAAGTATTGCTAACCATTCTGACCGATAGATTCGATCGTCACGAATAGCAAATGAGTGTGTTTTAAATAATTATTAATTTATCGTTATCCCTCATAATCAATAGGTTTGATTATTACACGATAACGAGTTGAATATGCTAATCATTGTAACCAATAGATTTGGTTAAAACCATTTAGCAAAATAAAATGTATTTTATTATTTTTATTTCTCACCAATGTGACTATTCGATATAATCGGATCGAAGAGAAACTAGATTAAGGATTAATGTTTAATATAATATAGTAATTTATTTGCCTTATTTTATAAAGGATATATTTGATTGAAGGATTGAATTAATTAACTTAATTGATTATTAACCATTGCGACCAATAGATTTAGTCGGAACGAATAATAAATTAAATCCTAAAACTTTGGCCAAGGGGCCAGTGGGATTGGGCAAACCCTAATGCATATAACCTTTCTAGGGTTTTTGTGATTTCTTATAATTAAAAATGATTAAATAAATTAAATCGACATAATCGAAATAATCGGGAGAAAATCCTAAACCCTAGTTAAAAGCCTAACCCTAATTTATACCTAATCCTAAAAGAAATTAATTAAATTAAACCTAATTATCTAATATTTAATCTAAATAAATAATAAAATAAATAAAATATTAATATGGAAAAACCTGGCTTCACTCCTGTGCAGCTGCGTTTGAGAGGTCCATGGTGTACCCTTAGTTCCTGATGCATTGGATTTGCTGTTTGATGGATCCAAGGGCTGTTGTATGAGAGTGTACCATGGTGAGGCGCAGGAGAAGAGCATTGAATCATGAGACAACCATAACACACAATAGTTAGAAAAAAATATGTCCCAGGTGGGGCTCGAACCTTAGTTTTCTCCTTCACCAGCCAACGCATCCTGCCAAGTGTGCTACTTGTTTATTTTGTTAGTGAAACATGTGAATACAATATTATATTAAAGTATAGCAATATCTGGAAATTAAAAGATCAAGCGCGCGCCGCTGGGATTTTCAAATCGGTCCAATCAGACGTCAACACGTCTTCATCTTCTTCGTTCCAGAATCTCTCCTTTTCCTTGCTACGAATTAGCCACCAGTTTGCTACGATTATAACCATAGCCGAACACCTGCACCTGTTAAGCTCATAAACACGTTAAGTAAATTCTAGGTAGGACCATATATCGACTCAGAATCTCCGTCTGAGTGCATTGATGGCAGCAGTTTGGTCCAATTTTACCTGTATCCACAGACCCCAAATATGGAGCTTCATGACCTAACAATGGCAATCTTCCATACAAGCGATTAAACAGCAATTAATTTATCCAGAAATATTCATAGCATCATGACAATCGTGAATATACAATCAAATCACATCTATGGTGAATAAAACATTGAATTCGAATCAAGTTCAGAGAGTGCAAAACCGTGAGTTCTTGGAGGTGATTTCGAGTGTTTCACGCCTTGAAGGTGATTGGAAAAGCTTCAGAGAGGGCCTGGGGACATGATTTAATCTTCAAAAGCCTTTGAACTTGCCTCAATTCCCAAAACCGGATTCCCTTTTTCTTTGAATTTTTTTTTTTGTTTTTATGAAGAACTCTTGAGGCTGCCAGCAATTTTTCCTCCCCATCGTTATTAGGATTCTTTGCCTATATATAGTAGATCAGTTTTAGGTCATCACTTGGATTCAATTTCAATGATTTAAGGAGATTGGCATTTGATTGAAAATCGACATCCAAACTTTCCAATTTTGGTTTAATTTCATTCTTCTCCTTCCAATCTCTCCTAATCACGAATTTTAGTCTAATTATGTTGATATAATCTTGATATTTTGATCACATAATAGACTTAAAACCAAATCTTTGATTTTCCATTATTTATTTTAATTAAATTGAATCAAGATAAAATAAAATAAATAATAAGAGGGCATGTGATTGGGCCAGGAGACTTCTACCAAGGATAGAATCAAGTTTGGATTAAAGAAATATGGGCCCATTTGGAGAATATACAAGATTGCTCAATTTGTATTCAATGCATTTCCTCAAAATCGCCCAACTTGTACCAAGCATATCTCTTTCAATTTTTGTCATATGCTATACACAGAAATAATTCTATAATCCTAAACAATATGATATATATTATCTTTGTGTAACATGACCATACAGGGAAAAATACGCTCAAGCGCAACTAGAATACCCCCTCTTAGGAACTAACCACTTCAAGAGCATAGGCGGTGGAGTCCATGATACATCCACCCGAACCAGGATAAAAACCTGTGAGCATTAACTAGAACCCCACCCTTGGTCGGGGATGGTTCCTAGAAACACTAAAGACTTACGTCAGCTGCTATCGATTGGGATAAGTAACAACAAGCTTAGTAGTTACAATAGTTCTTTATGAATGAGACAGGAAAGGATGATGCTTAGTTGTTAGACCAGCTCTCATTAATCAGGAAGAGCAAGGAAAAGGTCTGACGATCACGCCAATTTCCACCAACGGGATATAACACATCAAGTTTCAAAGACCTTGTTGGTTCCACACGAGAAAAGACTTGAACAAGTTAATATAAATGATGCAGGTCCCTAGTTACGGGGAGGATTAGATCCAATCCTAACAAGGGCAAAAAATGGGGAGAGGGTGAATTGTGTGTTTAAAAAAACTAGACTTTGAAAAAATTTAAGAATTAATTCTGAAGTTTAAAAACATTTTAGAAAAGGTTTTAGAAATAAGAAACATAAAATAAAATTCAAAAACTAAATTGTGCCACCCATAGTGAAGAAAGATCCAATATATGTTTTAAAGTATCTTTAAACAAACAAAGGTACAACTTGACACATGCAATTATAGGATAATCACTCAAAAATAAGGAGTGTTGAGGGCTTAAGGGATTAGAATTGAGAAAAAAAGTCAAGAAAAAATGGGATAAATTAGGAAAGGGAAAAGAAAAAATGTAGATATTTTTATATGTTACTATTATTCATTTTTGTCTATTATGTATTTTTTTTTTATTTTGCACTATATGTATTAGGTTTTACCATATGATACTATAAATTAATGAGAACTAGTCATGGAATTCAATAAAGCGTAAAAACTAGAGTTTAGAGTTTTTTTTTTCTATCAAACAAATGTTTGGTGATTTATATCAATAAATAGGAAGAAATAAAACAAATATATAAATTCAAATGTTAAGTACATTTTTGTTTTTGTGAGGGTGGCTCTATGTTTATTTTTACAATATTTATATTTTATTTTTCTTTATGGTACACTTTTCCCTCCAATGTTTTTGTACTTTTACCTCTGATCTTTGTGTGTTTTTACCTCCAATTTTATGAAAAGAGTCTATAAAATGCACTCTTTTATTTTCACCTTCACCTTCACCTTCACATTTACCTTCACCTGTTCACCTAATTTCACATTCCTCTTCATTTATTTCAAACTTAACTTCATAATGTATTTTACAAAAAAAGAAGCCTTAATCAATGCTTTTGATTAGCCTTGTTCAACACAGTGTCTTATTGGTCCAGTATTTGCAGCAATAACAATGAAACAATGTGTTATTAATTATTATGGTTTTTTATCCGAAAACGTAATGCTAATGGTAGATGATGTTCTAGTGTTACACATAACATTTCCCAAAGTTAAAGCTTTGAAACCTTCATATTTTTTACCGTAGATGGAAATCTTATATTACATAATTCACGAATACCATGAATCAATTGAGAAATATTTGCGGCATGTTGTCTAAAATGTTGGCACACTCCAATGATGGTGACACCATCCTTTTCTATTTTATTAATGGGACATGGGGGGCAGAATAGAAACTTCCTACGATAAAAATAGTAAACACGAAGAATATAAGCTCTGTGGGGATGGTTCTCATATTTATGGTATTAATATTTTGTTAGTTTATTTTATTTTACTTTTTCCGTTTTACTCTATTATATTTATTTGTTTCTATACATATTTCCATCTAAGAGAGATTGCGAAATATGTTTTGATTAGAGTTAACTTCACTTAGAGTTAACTTCACTGTAGTGGTTGATTGCTTCCATGAAATAATAGGAAACAACACAACAAATCATACTTTCGTGAACAAATGGAGGCCAAAGAGTAATTTTTTATTCAAAATGACCACCAGTGACAATCTGATGAGAGTTATCATTATAGTGTCACCTTAGTAATGAAAGTGCTGGTATATATTTTAATGTATATTAGAGCAAAAGAATGTGTAACTTGACACATACAATAAATAGTGTAATCATTCAAAAACAAAGAATCGTGAAAGTTTTATAGCTAGTATATGAGGTGTCCAGAATTTTTAAAGAAATAAAAGTGACACAAAATTTACGGTTATATTGTAGTTTCACTGAAATTATTTTTTTGTGTTTTGGTACTTAAGGGATTAGAAGAGAAAAAAGGACAAGAATGAAAGGAATAAAGTAGGAAAGGGAAAGGGAAAAGAACAAATGTAAATGTTTTTATACGTTTATGTTTTTTTATTTTTGTCTGTTATGTACTTTTTATTTTATAGTATATGTATTAGGTTTTACCATATAATGTTATAATTAATGAAAAAGTAGTAATGAAATTCAATGAAGCCAAAAGTCAGAGTGTAGAGTTTTTTTATTCTGACATTTTTATTTTTGTGTGAGTGGTTGTATGTTTTTTTACGGTACTTATATTTCATTGTTCTTTTCGGTGTACTTTTCCCTCCAATTTTATGTAAAGAGTCTATAAAATGGACTCTTTTATTTTCACCTTCACCAATTCACCTATTTTAAAATTCCTCTTCACTTATTTCCACATTAACTTCACCATATTTTTTTAACAAAAAAGACCTTAATCTATGCTTTTAATTACCCTTTTTCAACGATGTCTTATTGGTCCATCAATTGTAGTAATAAAAATGAATTTGTGTCTTATTAATTATTACGGTTTTTATTCGAAGACGTTATGCTAATGATAGATGTTGTTCTTGAGTTACAACCATCATTTCCCGAAACCAAAGCTTTGAAACCTTCATTTTTTTACGTAGCTGGAGACCTTATATAACATAATTCATACAATACTATCAATCCATTCAAAACTATTTGCAACAGGCTGTCTAAAATGGTGACACACCCCAATGATGGTGACACCATCCTTTTCTATTTTTTTATACATGATGGCAGAAAAGAAGATTCATACAATAACAATAATGGATAAAGACAATATAACCTTTGTAGAGATGATTCTCATATTTATGGTATTACTACTTTACTTAATTTCTTTTCTTTTACTATTTTTGTTTTACTTGTTTTTTCTCTATTCACTAGTGCAAAAAGAACAATGTAATTTTTAAATTTACACCCGATATATAAAAATCGGGTGTAAATAAGAATTGCAGTGACAATTTTGTAAATAAAGTGTCATTTTAAGTGTTATCACCTGACAATATATACCTTATTTTTTAAAAACGGGAGTAATTTAAAAATATTATTATAATCAAATATCTATTACTCCCGTTAAACTTAAAACGGGTGTAAATTTAAATAGACTTAAAAAAAATTATTTAATTTTATAATCTAAAATATTACTTCTACACCTATTAACCAACCACAATCTATTTTATATTTTATTTTATTAAGTGTTATTTGTCTAGTTAAATGATATTAATGGGTGTAAATTAACATACAACCTTTTCAATTCACTATTGTCATGGCATCCACAACCTCTCCGAAACCCAAATCTCCATCGCACAAATCTCCGAAACCAAAATCTCTGAAACATAGATCGTTCATCGCACGCAAAACCTTTTTAGCTTTCAAAGTAATTGAATCAATTTACTGAATTTAATCTTATGGTAATTTTTTCTTCTTAGGTTGGATTTGAAATGATTGATAGTCTTTCTCGAAATGAAGGGATTTTGGTGAATACGTTACAGTCAAATTCCTTGATTGGATTAGGCTCTATAGGAGAAGCACCTATTTTGTCCGCAAAGCCTCAAACTTACATGAATTTTAGTGGCAAATCGGTTAGTTTTCGCCGTATATAATAGCTAGGTTTTCGTGATTAATACGTATATGAGTCCTCACGCTGAAATTGGCTATGGATGAATTACATGGTTTGGTGATTATAGTTGTTTGTGGTTACTGTGATTTGTTGGTTTGAATGTTATCTTTTTGTTCTTAAGTTTTCTTATTTTCAATGTTCTTGAAGGTTGGGCCGCTTGCTGCATATTATCGAGTGCCCTTGTGTTACATTCTACTGGTATGTATTTCTTAGTTTGATCTTGTTTGGTTACAATTTGGAAATTGTTGATGTTTGGCTTGGATTTAGGTTTTGGAAATTTTGATATAGGTTTATGCTGAAACTATTCTTCCAAACGGTGTTTTGAAGCTTCAACCTAAAGGTGGACTTGGGCATCACAATGCGTAATGTTTGTTGTATTTCTGAAAATGGTCATTGAGACTTTTTAAGTGTCAACAAAATATAATTTTGAGGATAGGAAATGACTTAGTCTAGAAAATCTTGCTGATGGTGAGTTGAATTTCTATAATCTTACTGATGTAAGACAATAATGATGGTGAGTTGAATTTCTATAAACTTACAGAAGGTGCTTTGAATGGTTTCAGTCAATGCTTTATTATTGAAAAGCTTCGATCAAGTGCCTCCTTCAGCCATTCTGATGGATCTCGATTGTATTTTGGTTTCCACCGATTTGTCTCCGCCCTCGCTCTTCGCTTCACTTCTCCATGATTTTCCTCGCTTTCTCAAGGTATTCAGTTCCTCTCTTCACTCTTCCCAACTACTTCATAAAAACTATGTTCCAGACCCGATATTATTACTATTTGCTACTTGATTTTTGCGTTTCTAGAGTATTTTCTTCCGGATTTCATGTTTGATTATCTTCGTTGGATGTTATAGGACATTAAAAAGGAGAATGGTACTTTGGATTCTGAAAAGCAGCACCGTCTGGTGTCATTGGTGGCTGCAATTTGTCACCTCCTGAAGAAAACAGGTGAGTTGCTTCTCATTTATGTGTAGTTTTTGTTCTCGTTGGAAATGCATTTATCAATTGAAACTATAATGCTATGCTGAAATGGAGATTTTGCATCAGAAGTTGAGTTACACTTCATCTTTTTTATTTTTTAACTCTTCTGTTGTGTTGTGTTGGATAGTCAATAATATAGTAATGTAAATACCGAGGGAGGTCAAGTCTATAAACTAATAAAAATAAAATAATGTTTCCAGGATTAGATTTTACTTTCGATATGCCTTTGGTACGTGATACAATTCTTTCATTGCTTCCAATTGGCAGCAGGCTAAATTTTCCGTTTTAGGTTCTTGTTGTGTTACTATGATTATTTATGAGTAGCAGAATAGAATCATTGTAGAGGTTGTACAAATATATGTCATATTATCGGGTTTATAAATATATTCATGTTGCCCTGTATATCTTCTGTTATATGAGCCATGTGAAATTATGATTACTATGTGGGCCATGAGAGTGCATTATAGGCCTGTTGGTTGTTCATGGAAAAATTGCCATTATTATTTGAGGCCTGCTAACTTTAGGTTTTATTATGTTAGTGTGTCAGGTTATTAATCCTGGCATGCGTATACTTGTTATTTAAGGCTTAAGTTTAACCTCCAAACTATTACTTTTTCACTTGAAATCAAAATTTGAGATAGTTTTGTGTGTTGCTATTTCGTTTCTTAGGGGGTTAAGTTGAGAAAGAGCTATTTACTAGAAATGGATAAAATGTATTTCGCATTTTATATTTTATTTCTCAATTGCCAATAAATATTCAATTTACGTACATGCTCTATATTTGATATTTTCAATGTCTTGGTCCCTATGCAGCTATATATCAATGGTGAAAAATTTAACCAACCAATATTTCATTGCAATAATATTTCTGGACTTGTTAAACCCGTAAGTTAATTTTTCATTATTTACTACCATGATTTTGGTCCTATAGATTATGTAATTATTAATTGTTGTATCAAAATCTTTGGTCCTAAAATTTGTAACTTTCTAAAATTGCAATATAGGTAGTCACAACTGATCAACATAGAGATCTTTACTCCACACACTCCTTTAAGATCATATTCAAAGAGGGAGGCTGTGGAACATTCATTCCTCTTTTCTTCAATTTGATTGCTGCAGTGAGACAGTATAATCAACGTGTTAGTGCGCCTACAGAATCTCGTGTCGATCCTCTGCGAGTATCTCAGGCTCCTATCGATGAGATGATGAGACATGCGTAAGTGAAAGTTGAAATTTAGTTTTTTTTGGTTAGTCTGTTAGTGTATGGATTGTATTGTTTATAATCTAGAACCCGAAGATTTATAGTTGAAAACATTATGCAGGTATGTTGATCCTAACGATCCAACAAGAATATTTCTGCAGCAACCAAATACCGATTCTCAACTTAGGCGTCAAACATATCACCCACAAACTGACAGAGGTCATGTTTGAGCAGGAAATTGCGCTATCCTCACATTAATGCAGTATATGTTTATATGGAGTATGGATATTGTGTATTTTAATATGAAAATAAATAAAATCATAAGGAACTATTTTTCATGTATGATCAAAAACTAATATCTTATGAGTTGTATTTTATTTGTTAAAAAAGAAACTGTGCATATCTTTTTATAATGTGATACTATCTTCTATGAAAGCATTGAAAGTCTTATAAGTACTGAAATATGAACTATCCGAAAAAAGAGTGAAACTTTGGAATAAAAAGTTGCTTAAAAGTTGAAAAACTGTGCATATCTTTTGTAATGGTGGCTTAAAAGTTGTTTTTAAGATTCAAAATGACCACTACATGGAAAGCCGTTGGGTGTTCTCATTAGTGTCGCCCATAGTGAAGAAAGATCCGATATAGGTTTTAAAGTATCTTTAAACGAACGAAGGTTCAACATGAGACATGCAATAATTAGTGTAATCACTCAAAAACAAGGAGTCGTCAAAAAATTAAAGCTAGTAAATGAGGTGTCCATAACTTTTAAAGAAAAGAAAGTGACACAAAATTCAAGGTTATACTGTAATTGCAGTGAAGTTGAT
This sequence comes from Vicia villosa, assembly GCF_029867415.1. Classification (NCBI taxonomy): domain Eukaryota; kingdom Viridiplantae; phylum Streptophyta; class Magnoliopsida; order Fabales; family Fabaceae; genus Vicia; species Vicia villosa. Next base: position 201,215 of record NW_026704994.1, on the reverse strand, counting down.
TCTTAAATTTTAGGGCTTAAGGGATTAGAAGCGAAATAAAATAAAAGGGATAAATTAGGAAAGGGAAAAGAAAAAATGTATATTTTTTTATATGTTACTATTATTTATTTTTGTCTATTATGTATTTTTAATTTTGCACTTTATGTATTAGGTTTTAACATATTATGTTATAAATCAATGAAAAATTAGTCATGTAATTCAATGAAGCCTAAAAGATAGCGTTTCAAGTTATTTTCTACAAGAAAACGTTTGGTGATTTATATCAACAAATAGGAAGAAATAAAACAAATATAAAAATTCAAATGTTAAGTACATTTTTGTTTTTGTGAGAGTGCTTGTATGTTTATTTTTATGATAGTTATATTTTATTTTATTTCTTTATGGTACACTTTTCCCTTCACTTTTAACTCCAATTTTATGAAAAAAATATATGAAATGGACTATTTTGTTCTCACCTTCGCCTGTTTGCCTATTTTCACATTCTTTTTCATTTAGTTCAAACTTAACTTCACATTGTTTTTTAAAAAAAAAAAAGAAGCCTTAAACAATGCATTCGATTACCCTTGTAGAGCACAATGTCTAATTGGTCCATTAAACAATGTCATATTAATTATTATTGTTTTTTTATCTGAAGACGTAATGCTAATGGTAGATGATGTTCTTGTGTTACCCGCAATATTTCCCAAAGTTAAAGCTTTGAAACCTTCATTTTTTACTGTAGCGGGAAATCTTGTATTGCATAATTCATAAATACCAAGAATAGATTGAGAAATATTTGCAGCATGTTGTCTAAAATGTTGGTACAGTACAATGATGGCGACACAATCCTTTTCTATTTTATTGATTGGACATGGTGGCGGAATAGAAACTTCCTACAATAACAATAGTGAACACGAATAATATGTGCTATATGGGGATGGTTCTTATATTGGATGGTATTAACATTTTTATAGTTTATATTATTTTACTTTTTCCGTTTTACTCTATTATATTTATTTATTGTTGTACATATTTCTATCTAAAGGGAGATTGCGGAATATGTTCCGATTGGGGTTAACTTCACTATAGTGGCTGATTGCTGCCATTGGGGTGGGCTAGCTCAAAGTCTCCATGAAATAATAGGAAATAACAACAGAAATCATATTTTCCTGAAGAAATGGCAGCTAAAAAGCAATTTTTTATTCAAAATGACCACCAGATGGCAAGCCGTTGGGAATCATCATTAGTGTCACCATAGTAATGAAAGTGTCAGTATAGGTTTTAATGTATATTAAACCAAACGAAGGTGCAACTTGACACATGCAATAAATAGTGTAATCACTCAAAAACAAAGAATTGTGAAAATCATATAGCTAGTAAATGAGGTGTTTAGAATTTTTAAAAGAAAGTGACACAAAATTCAAGTTTATATTGTTATTGTACTGAAGTATATTTTTTTGCATTTTGGAGCTCAAGGGATTAGAAGTGAAAAAAAAGGACAAGAATGAACCGGATAGAATAGGAAAGGGAAAGGGTAAAGAAAAAATGTAAATGTTCTAATATGTATTAGGTTTTACCATATTATGTTCTAAATTAATGAAAAAGTAGTAATGGAATCAATGAAGTCTAAATGTTCTAATATGTATTAGGTTTTACCAAAATAATACCTTAGTCAATGCTTTTTCAGCAAAATGACTTATTGGTCCATCAATTGCAGCAATAAAAATGAATTTTTGTCTTGTTAATTATTACGTTTTTTGTTCGAAGACGTTATGCTAATGGTAGATGTTGTTCTTGAGTTACGACCAACATTTCCCAAAGCCAAAGCTTTGAAACCTACATTTTTTACCGTAGTTGAAGACCTTATATAACATAATTAAAAAAATACTATGAATCTCTACTTGCAACAAATTGTCTAAAGTGGTGGCACACCCCAATGATGGTGACACCATCCTTTTCTATTTTATTGGACATGGTGGCGGAAAAGAAGATTCCCACAATAACAATAGTGGATACGAACAATATAAACTTTGTAGACATGATTCTCATATTTATGGTTTTATTACTTTACTTAGTTTCTTTTGTTTTACTATTTTTGTTTCACTTGTTTTCTCGATTATATTTATTTATTATTGTACAGATTTTCATCTAAGGAAGATAATTCAATATGTTCAGGTTGGAGTTAACTTCACTGTAGCGGCCAATTGCTTCCATTCGGGTGGGTTAACTAAAGGAATCCTGAAATGATAAAAAACATCACAAGAAATTTTTTTTAAGTAATGGTGGCATAAAAGTTATTTTTAAAATTCAAAATGACCACCACATGGAAAGTCGTGGGGTGCTCTCATTAGTTCCGCCCATAGTGAACAAAGATCCAATATAGGTTTTAAAGTATCTTTAAAGAAACGAATGTTCAATATGACACATGCAATAATTAGTGTAATCATTCACAAACAAGGATTCGTCAAAAATTAGAGCTAGTAAATGAGGTGTCCATAACTTTTAAAGAAAAGAAAGTGACACAAAATTATGGGTTATAGTGTAATTGCAATGAAATTAATTCTTATGTGTATGAGTTTAAGGTATTAGAAGTGAGAAAAAAAGGAAAAGAAAAAATGAGATAAGTAGGAAAGGGAAAAGAAAAAATGTATATTTTGTATATGTTACTATTATTCATTTTTCTCTATTATTTATTTTTTTTTTAATTTTGCACTATATGTATTAGGTTTTACCATATAATGTTATAAATTAATGAAAAATTAGTCATGAAATTCAAGAAAACATAAAGGCAAAAGTTTAGAGTTTTTTTTCTACTGACAAATGTTTGGTGAGTTATATCAACCAATAGGAAGATAAAAAACAAATATATAAATTCAAATATCAAGTACATTTTTGTTTTTGTGAGAGTGGTTGTATGTTTATTTTTCGATAGTTATATTTTTTTTATGGTACACTTTTCCCTGCAATCTTTGTGTACTTGTATCTCCAGTTTTATAAATAGAGTTTATAAAATGGACTATCTTGTTTTCACCTTCGCCTGTTCACCTATTTTTACATTTTTCTTCATTTATTTCATATTTAATTTCACAATGTTTTTTATAAAAAAAGCCTTAATCAATGCTTTCAATTACCCTTGTTCGACACAATGTCTTATTGGTCCATTATTTGCAACAATAACAATGAAACAATGTCATATTAATTATTACTGCTTTTTTATCTGAAGACGTAATCCTAATGATAGATGATGTTCTTGAGTTACACCCATCATTTCCCTAAGTTAAAGCTTAGAAGAAAGCTTCATTTTTTTATCGTAGCTGAAATTCTTATATTGTATAATCCATAAATACCAAGAATCAATTGAGAAATATTTGCAGCATGTTATCTAAAATGTTGGTACAGTACAATGATGTTGACACAATCCATTTCTATTTAATTGATTGGACATGGTAGCGGAATAGAAACTTCCTACAATAACAATAGTGAGCATGAAGAATATATGCTATCAGGGGATGATTCTCATATTTATGGTATTAATATTTTTATTAGTTTATTTTATTTTACTTTTTCTGTTTTACTCTATTATATTTATTTATTGCTGTACATATTTCCATCTAAGGGAGATTGCGGAATATGTTCCGATTGGAGTTAACTTCACTATAGTGGCTGATTGCTGCCATTTGGGTGGGCTAGCTAAAAGTCTCCATGAAATAATAGGAAACAACACAAGAAATCATATTTTCCTGAAGAAATGGCGGCTAAAAAGCAATTTTTTGATTCAAAATGACCACCATATGGCAAGCCGCTGGGAGCTATCATTAGTGTCACCATAGTAACGAAAGTGCCAATATATGTTTTAATGCATATTAAACCAAACGAAGGTGCAACTTGACACGTGCAATAATTAGTGTAATCACTCAAAAACAAAGAATTGTAAAAAATTTATAGCTCGTAAATGAGGTGTCTAGAATTTTTAAAGAAAAGAAAGTGACAAAAAATTCAAGGTTATATTGTAATCGTATTGAAGTTTTTTTTTTTTTGTGTTTTGGGACTTAAGGGATTAGAAGTGAAAAAAAGGACAAGAATGAACGAGATAGAGTAAGAAATGGAAAGGGAAAATAACAAATGTAAATATTCTAATATGTTTATGTTTTTCATTTTTGTCTATTATGTATTTTTTATTTTGCAGTATATGTATTAGGTTTTACCATATTATGTTCTAAATTAATGAAAAAGTAGTAATGAAATCAATGAAGCCTAAAAGCCAGGGTTTATAGTTTTTTTTCTTCTGACATTTTTTGTTTTTGTGAGTGTTTGTATGTGTTTTTTACTATAGTTATATTTTTATTGTTCTTTTCGGTACACTTTTCTCTCCAATCTTTGTGTACTTTTACCTCCAATTTTATGTTAAGAGTCAATAAAATGATATCTTTTATTTTCACCTTTCAAACAATGAATCCAAGCGATTAGTCTAATTTCAATTAGAAACTTGAAACGACTAGTCTAAAAGCCTCAAACCAATATTTTAAACAGGTTGATCTAGAACCTGGTTGAGCTTTTGATACCGGACTAAACTCGTGAACCTGGGAGACTTTATACTAGGATTATATCCAACCTTAGCAAGCTTTTAACATCGCGCTGAGCTTGAACAAAATTAGGTTTTACACAATTAACCACAAACCAATATGAGATTTTAACCACAGGCTGATCTGGAACAGAATGAAGACTTTTGAAATCCTTCGAACCAAACTGGTGGCTTAGTAACTAAATTCCTAAAACCAAGTAAATAATCTCTAAATGGATGAATTATTTAATCAAGGTAAAACAAAACTTCCATGGTGGATTTACAACACTGGCCTTCTATAATTACAAATACCTCACTTGCAAAACGGCTTTTTCAAAAGTGCTAAGACTAAATTTTAGGGATAGAAAGTAAATAAAAATATTTTAGAGAGATTGAGGAGTGAGAAATGAAAGCTCATGTTTCTGGATGTGAAAATGTGTGGCTGCATTTTGTCACCTCTTGAAGAAAACAGGTGAGTTGCTTCTCATTTATGTGTAGTTTTTGTTCTCGTTGGAAATGCATTTATCAATTGAAACTATAATGCTATGCTGAAATGGAGATTTTGCATCAGAAGTTGAGTTACACTTCATCTTTTTTATTTTTTAACTCTTCTGTTGTGTCGTGTTGGATAGTCAATAATATAGTAATGTGAATACCGAGGGAGGTCAAGTCTATAAACTAATAAAAATAAAATAATGTTTCCAGGATTAGATTTTACTTTCGATATGCCTTTGGTATGTGATACAATTATTTCATTGCTTCCAATTGCCAGCAGGCTAAATTTTCCGTTTTAGGTTCTTGATGTGTTACTATGATTATTTATGAGTAGCAGAATAGAATCATTGTAGAGGTTGTACAAATATATGTCATATTATCGGGTTTATAAATATATTCATGTTGCCCTGTATATCTTCTGTTATATGAGCCATGTGAAATTATGATTACTATGTGGGCCATGAGAGTGCATTATAGGCCTGTTGGTTGTTCATGGAAAAATTGCCATTATTATTTGAGGCCTGCTAACTTTAGGTTTTATTATGTTAGTGTGTCAGGTTATTAATCCTGGCATGCGTATACTTGTTATTTAAGGCTTAAGTTTAACCTCCAAACTATTACTTTTTCACTTGAAATCAAAATTTGAGATAGTTTTGTGTGTTGCTATTTCGTTTCTTAGGGGGTTAAGTTGAGAAAGAGCTATTTACTAGAAATGGATAAAATGTATTTCGCATTTTATATTTTATTTCTCAATTGCCAATAAATATTCAATTTACGTACATGCTCTATATTTGATATTTTCAATGTCTTGGTCCCTATGCAGCTGTATATCAATGGTGAAAAATTTAACCAACCAATATTTCATTGCAATAATATTTCTGGACTTGTTAAACCCGTAAGTTAATTTTTCATTATTTACTACCCTGATTTTGGTCCTATAGATTATGTAATTATTTATTGTTGTATCAAAATCTTTGGTCCTAAAATTTGTAACTTTCTAAAATTGCAATATAGGTAGTCCCAACCGATCAACATAGAGCTCTTTACTCCACACACTCATTTAAGATCATATTCAAAGAGGGAGGCTGTGGAACATTCATTCCTCTTTTCTTCAATTTGATTGCTGCAGTGAGACAGTATAATCAACGTGTTAGTGCGCCTACAGAATCTCGTGTCGATCCTCTGCCAGTATCTCAGGCTCCTATCGATGAGATGATGAGACATGCGTAAGTGAAAGTTGAAATTTAGTTTTTTTTGGTTAGTCTGTTAGTGTATGGATTGTATTGTTTATAATCTAGAAACCGAAGATTTATAGTTGAAAACATTATGCAGGTATGTTGATCCTAACGATCCAACAAGAATATTTCTGCAGCAACCAAATACCGATTCTCAACTTAGGCGTCGAACATATAACCCACAAACTGACAGAGGTCATGTTTGAGCAGGAAATTGCACTATCCTCACATTAATGCAGTATATGTTTATATGGAGTATGGATATTGTGTATTTTAATATGAAAATAAATAAAATCATAAGGAACTATTTTTCATGTATGATCAGAAACTAATATCTTATGAGTTGTATTTTATTTGTTAAAAAAGAAACTGTGCATATCTTTTTATAATGTGATACTATCTTCTATGAAAGCATTGAAAGTCTTATAAGTACTGAAATATGAACTATCCGAAAAGGAGTGAAACTTTGGAATAAAAAGTTGCTTAAATGTTGAAAAACTGTGCATATCTTTTGTAATGGTTGCTTAAAAGTTGTTTTTAAGATTCAAAATGACCACTACATGGAAAGCCGTTGGGTGTTCTCATTAGTGTCGCCCATAGTGAAGAAAGATCTGATATAGGTTTTAAAGTATCTTTAAACGAACGAAGGTTCAACATGAGACATGCAATAATTAGTGTAATCACTCAAAAACAAGGAGTCGTCAAAAAATTAAAGCTAGTAAATGAGGTGTCCATAACTTTTAAAGAAAAGAAAGTGACACAAAATTCAAGGTTATACTGTAATTGCAGTGAAGTTGATTCTTAAATTTTAGGGCTTAAGGGATTAGAAGCGAAAGAAAATAAAAGGGATAAATTAGGAAAGGGAAAAGAAAAAATGTATATTTTTTTATATGTTACTATTATTTATTTTTGTCTATTATGTATTTTTAATTTTGCACTTTATGTATTAGGTTTTAACATATTATGTTATAAATTAATGAAAAATTAGTCATGTAATTCAATGAAGCCTAAAAGATAGAGTTTCAAGTTTTTTTCTACAAGAAAACGTTTGGTGATTTATATCAACAAATAGGAAGAAATAAAACAAATATAAAAATTCAAATGTTAAGTACATTTTTGTTTTTGTGAGAGTGCTTGTATGTTTATTTTTATGATAGTTATATTTTATTTTATTTCTTTATGGTACACTTTTCCCTTCACTTTTAACTCCAATTTTATGAAAAAAATATATGAAATGGACTATTTTGTTCTCACCTTCGCCTGTTTGCCTATTTTCACATTCTTTTTCATTTAGTTCAAACTTAACTTCACATTGTTTTTTTAAAAAAAAAAAAGAAGCCTTAAACAATGCATTCGATTACCCTTGTAGAGCACAATGTCTAATTGGTCCATTAAACAATGTCATATTAATTATTATTGTTTTTTTATCTGAAGACGTAATGCTAATGGTAGATGATGTTCTTGTGTTACCCGCAATATTTCCCAAAGTTAAAGCTTTGAAACCTTCATTTTTTACTGTAGCTGGAAATCTTGTATTGCATAATTCATAAATACCAAGAATCAATTGAGAAATATTTGCAGCATGTTGTATAAAATGTTGGTACAGTACAATGATGGCGACACAATCCTTTTCTATTTTATTGATTGGACATGGTGGCGGAATAGAAACTTCCTACAATAACAATAGTGAACACGAATAATATGTGCTATGTGGGGATGGTTCTTATATTGGATGGTATTAACATTTTTATTAGTTTATATTATTTTACTTTTTCCGTTTTACTCTATTATATTTGTTTATTGTTGTACATATTTCTATCTAAAGGGAGATTGCGGAATATGTTCCGATTGGGGTTAACTTCACTATAGTGGCTGATTGCTGCCATTGGGGCGGGCTAGCTCAAAGTCTCCATGAAATAATAGGAAATAACAAAAGAAATCATATTTTCCTGAAGAAATGGCAGCTAAAAAGCAATTTTTTATTCAAAATGACCACCAGATGGCAAGCCGTTGGGAATCATCATTAGTGTCACCATAGTAATGAAAGTGTCAGTTTAGGTTTTAATGTATATTAAACCAAACGAAGGTGCAACTTGACACATGCAATAAATAGTGTAATCACTCAAAAACAAAGAATTGTGAAAATCATATAGCTAGTAAATGAGGTGTTTAGAATTTTTAAAAGAAAGTGACACAAAATTCAAGTTTATATTGTTATTGTACTGAAGTATATTTTTTTGCATTTTGGAGCTCAAGGGATTAGAAGTGAAAAAAAAGGACAAGAATGAACCGGATAGAATAGGAAAGGGAAAGGGTAAAGAAAAAATGTAAATGTTCTAATATGTATTAGGTTTTACCATATTATGTTCTAAATTAATGAAAAAGTAGTAAGGGAATCAATGAAGTCTAAATGTTCTAATATGTATTAGGTTTTACCAAAATAATACCTTAGTCAATGCTTTTTCAGCAAAATGACTTATTGGTCCATCAATTGCAGCAATAAAAATGAATTTTTGTCTTGTTAATTATTACGTTTTTTGTTCGAAGACGTTATGCTAATGGTAGATGTTGTTCTTGAGTTACGACCAACATTTCCCAAAGCCAAAGCTTTGAAACCTACATTTTTTACCGTAGTTGAAGACCTTATATAACATAATTAAAAAAATACTATGAATCTCTACTTGCAACAAATTGTCTAAAATGGTGGCACACCCCAATGATGGTGACACCATCCTTTTCTATTTTATTGGACATGGTGGCGGAAAAGAAGATTCCCACAATAACAATAGTGGATACGAACAATATAAGCTTTGTAGACATGATTCTCATATTTATGGTTTTATTACTTTACTTAGTTTCTTTTGTTTTACTATTTTTGTTTTACTTGTTTTCTCGATTATATTTATTTATTATTGTACAGATTTTCATCTAAGGAAGATAATTCAATATGTTCAGGTTGGAGTTAACTTCACTGTAGCGGCCAATTGCTTCCATTCGGGTGGGTTAACTAAAGGAATCCTGAAATGATAAAAAACATCACAAGAATTTTTTTTAAGTAATGGTGGCATAAAAGTTATTTTTAAAATTCAAAATGACCACCACATAGAAAGTCGTGGGGTGCTCTCATTAGTTCCGCCCATAGTGAACAAAGATCCAATATAGGTTTTAAAGTATCTTTAAAGAAACGAATGTTCAATATGACACATGCAATAATTAGTGTAATCATTCACAAACAAGGATTCGTCAAAAATTAGAGCTAGTAAATGAGGTGTCCATAACTTTTAAAGAAAAGAAAGTGACACAAAATTATGGGTTATAGTGTAATTGCAATGAAATTAATTCTTATGTGTATGGGTTTAAGGGATTAGAAGTGAGAAAAAAAGGACAAGAAAAAATGAGATAAGTAGGAAAGGGAAAAGAAAAAATGTATATTTTGTATATGTTACTATTATTCATTTTTCTCTATTATTTATTTTTTTTAATTTCGCACTATATGTATTAGGTTTTACCATATAATGTTATAAATTAATGAAAAATTAGTCATGGAATTCAAGAAAACCTAAAGGCAAAAGTTTAGAGGTTTTTTTCTACTGACAAATGTTTGGTGAGTTATATCAACCAATAGGAAGATAAAAAACAAATATATAAATTCAAATATCAAGTACATTTTTGTTTTTGTGAGAGTGGTTGTATGTTTATTTTTCGATAGTTATATTTTTTTTATGGTACACTTTTCCCTGCAATCTTTGTGTACTTGTATCTCCAATTTTACAAATAGAGTTTATAAAATGGACTATCTTGTTTTCACCTTCGCCTGTTCACCTATTTTTACATTTTTCTTCATTTATTTCATATTTAATTTCACAATGTTTTTTATAAAAAAAGCCTTAATCAATGCTTTCAATTACCCTTGTTCGACACAATGTCTTATTGGTCCATTATTTGCAACAATAAGAATGAAACAATGTCATATTAATTATTACTGCTTTTTTATCTGAAGACGTAATCCTAATGATAGATGATGTTCTTGAGTTACACCCATCATTTCCCTAAGTTAAAGCTTAGAAGAAACCTTCATTTTTTTATCGTAGCTGAAATTCTTATATTGTATAATCCATAAATACCAAGAATCAATTGAGAAATATTTGCAGCATGTTATCTAAAATGTTGGTACAGTACAATGATGTTGACACAATCCATTTCTATTTAATTGATTGGACATGGTAGCGGAATAGAAACTTCCTACAATAACAATAGTGAGCATGAAGAATATAGGCTATCAGGGGATGGTTCTCATATTTATGGTATTAATATTTTTATTAGTTTATTTTATTTTACTTTTTCTGTTTTACTCTATTATATTTATTTATTGCTGTACATATTTCCATCTAAGGGAGATTGCGGAATATGTTCCGATTGGAGTTAACTTCACTATAGTGGCTGATTGCTGCCATTTGGGTGGGCTACCTAAAAGTCTCCATGAAATAATAGGAAACAACACAAGAAATCATATTTTCCTGAAGAAATGGCGGCTAAAAAGCAATTTTTTTATTCAAAATGACCACCATATGGCAAGCCGCTGGGAGCTATCATTAGTGTCACCATAGTAACGAAAGTGCCAATATATGTTTTAATGCATATTAAACCAAACGAAGGTGCAACTTGAAACGTGCAATAATTAAGGGATTAGAAGTGAAAAAAAGGACAAGAATGAACGAGATAGAGTAAGAAATGGAAAGGGAAAATAACAAATGTAAATATTCTAATATGTTTATGTTTTTCATTTTTGTCTATTATGTATTTTTTATTTTGCAGTATATGTATTAGGTTTTACCATATTATGTTCTAAATTAATGAAAAAGTAGTAATGAAATCAATGAAGCCTAAAAGCCAGGGTTTATAGTTTTTTTTCTTCTGACATTTTTTGTTTTTGTGAGAGTGTTTGTATGTGTTTTTTACTATAGTTATATTTTTATTGTTCTTTTCGGTACACTTTTCTCTCCAATCTTTGTGTACTTTTACCTCCAATTTTATGTTAAGAGTCAATAAAATGATATCTTTTATTTTCACCTTTCAAACAATGAATCCAAGCGATTAGTCTAATTTCAATTAGAAACTTGAAACGACTAGTCTAAAAGCCTCAAACCAATATTTTAAACAGGTTGATCTAGAACCTGGTTGAGCTTTTGATATCGGACTAAACTCGTGAACCTGGGAGACTTTATACTAGGATTATATCCAACCTTAGCAAGCTTTTAACATCACGCTGAGCTTGAACCAAAAATAGGTTTTACACAATTAACCACAAACCAATATGAGATTTTAACCACAGGCTGATCTGGAACAGAATGAAGACTTTTGAAATCCTTCGAACCAAACTGGTGGCTTAGTAACTTGTTAGGAGTAAATTAATGGTAAATTCATGTGTTAATAGAAGTGATTTAGTTTCCAAACCAATGCAAAATGTGATAAATCCATAGGTTTTTATTAAGAATTGAACTGAACAAGTTTAGTTCATGCGTAAAGCAAATCGAATCACTTGTGGGTGTTATTGTTGTAGGTTTAGAGCTGAATTGAAGCTTGAGAAGAACATGAGGAGGAAAGAGAGCTGGAAGTCTCAAAGGCAGAAGAAAAAGATGGAAATTGCAAAGGGCGCGCCGCGAGAGTTTCTAGAGCGCGCCGCGAAAATATCTCTGTTTTGAAGCGCGCCGCGCCAGTCTGATACCGCGCCGCGGCCTCGGCGTTAAAAGCCCAAAACTTCTATTTAAAAGCCCTAGCTTCCAAGAGAAAGAGAACTTTTTGGGAAGAGCGAAATTAGGAGAGCAATCTGAAGGTGCAGCCACAATCATCAATTGAAGACCAATTCTCTATCAAGCGAAGACATTCCTTTGATGAAGATGAATTCTTCCATTAATCTTTGTGTGTTCTTCATGTCTATGGAGAGCTAAACCCTTCGTGTTGAATCTAAGGTAGTAGTTAACCTATGAATATACAATACCATTAATTAATTCCTGTGAACAATTGTTTGAATTCATTATCATAAGAAATCTTGTTTTTATTCTTAAATTATCGTTGAATCTTTGATCGAAAGAAAGGATTTAACTTTTGCCCTAGGTTACTATATTGATTCAATACCAATTCGCAGAGATGGAATTGGGATTGAGTTTTCATAATTATCGTTCTTAATTACTATTATCGATATTGATATTTGGAGAGATCGAATCTCATACCGGTAAAAGTTATCTAATTTGATTTGCAGACATGGAATCTTATTTGAGGATAAGTGAAGATAATGATTCAAAAGATTGTTCAATTGTGAATTAATTGATAATTGTATAGGAATAGGTTGATGAACCCTAAGGTTCAACATATTTCTCTAATCGTTAACAACAGTTCATTACTCGCTTTTAATTTATTGTTTACTTTTGCTATTATTAAAACCATAAAATAAATCAACTCAATTTTCCTAACTCAAAATAAACAACTATAGAACGGCAGTGATATTAACCAATCCCTGTGGATACGATATATTACCGAAAATATTTACCCAAAAATACTTTCAACATAACTAAATTCCTAAAACCAAGTAAATAATCTCTAAATGGATGAATTATTTAATCAAGGTAAAACAAAACTTCCATGGTGAATTTACAACACTGGCCTTCTATAATTACAAATACCTCACATGCAAAACGGCTTTTTCAAAAGTGCTAAGACTAAATTTTAGGGATAGAAAGTAAATAAAAATATTTTAGAGAGATTGAGGAGTGAGAAATGAAAGCTCATGTTTCTGGATGTGAAAATGTGTGGCTGCATTTTGTCACCTCCTGAAGAAAACAGGTGAGTTGCTTCTCATTTATGTGTAGTTTTTGTTCTCGTTGGAAATGCATTTATCAATTGAAACTATAATGCTATGCTGAAATGGAGATTTTGCATCAAAAGTTGAGTTATCATTAGTGTCACCATAGTAACGAAAGTGCCAATATATGTTTTAATGCATATTAAACCAAACGAAGGTGCAACTTGAAACGTGCAATAATTAAGGGATTAGAAGTGAAAAAAAGGACAAGAATGAACGAGATAGAGTAAGAAATGGAAAGGGAAAATAACAAATGTAAATATTCTAATATGTTTATGTTTTTCATTTTTGTCTATTATGTATTTTTTATTTTGCAGTATATGTATTAGGTTTTACCATATTATGTTCTAAATTAATGAAAAAGTAGTAATGAAATCAATGAAGCCTAAAAGCCAGGGTTTATAGTTTTTTTTCTTCTGACATTTTTTGTTTTTGTGAGAGTGTTTGTATGTGTTTTTTACTATAGTTATATTTTTATTGTTCTTTTCGGTACACTTTTCTCTCCAATCTTTGTGTACTTTTACCTCCAATTTTATGTTAAGAGTCAATAAAATGATATCTTTTATTTTCACCTTTCAAACAATGAATCCAAGCGATTAGTCTAATTTCAATTAGAAACTTGAAACGACTAGTCTAAAAGCCTCAAACCAATATTTTAAACAGGTTGATCTAGAACCTGGTTGAGCTTTTGATATCGGACTAAACTCGTGAACCTGGGAGACTTTATACTAGGATTATATCCAACCTTAGCAAGCTTTTAACATCACGCTGAGCTTGAACCAAAAATAGGTTTTACACAATTAACCACAAACCAATATGAGATTTTAACCACAGGCTGATCTGGAACAGAATGAAGACTTTTGAAATCCTTCGAACAAAACTGGTGGCTTAGTAACTTGTTAGGAGTAAATTAATGGTAAATTCATGTGTTAATAGAAGTGATTTAGTTTCCAAACCAATGCAAAATGTGATAAATCCATAGGTTTTTATTAAGAATTGAACTGAACAAGTTTAGTTCATGCGTAAAGCAAATCGAATCACTTGTGGGTGTTATTGTTGTAGGTTTAGAGCTGAATTGAAGCTTGAGAAGAACATGAGGAGGAAAGAGAGCTGGAAGTCTCAAAGGCAGAAGAAAAAGATGGAAATTGCAAAGGGCGCGCCGCGAGAGTTTCTAGAGCGCGCCGCGAAAATATCTCTGTTTTGAAGCGCGCCGCGCCAGTCTGATACCGCGCCGCGGCCTCGGCGTTAAAAGCCCAAAACTTCTATTTAAAAGCCCTAGCTTCCAAGAGAAAGAGAACTTTTTGGGAAGAGCGAAATTAGGAGAGCAATCTGAAGGTGCAGCCACAATCATCAATTGAAGACCAATTCTCTATCAAGCGAAGACATTCCTTTGATGAAGATGAATTCTTCCATTAATCTTTGTGTGTTCTTCATGTCTATGGAGAGCTAAACCCTTCGTGTTGAATCTAAGGTAGTAGTTAACCTATGAATATACAATACCATTAATTAATTCCTGTGAACAATTGTTTGAATTCATTATCATAAGAAATCTTGTTTTTATTCTTAAATTATCGTTGAATCTTTGATCGAAAGAAAGGATTTAACTTTTGCCCTAGGTTACTATATTGATTCAATACCAATTCGCAGAGATGGAATTGGGATTGAGTTTTCATAATTATCGTTCTTAATTACTATTATCGATATTGATATTTGGAGAGATCGAATCTCATACCGGTAAAAGTTATCTAATTTGATTTGCAGACATGGAATCTTATTTGAGGATAAGTGAAGATAATGATTCAAAAGATTGTTCAATTGTGAATTAATTGATAATTGTATAGGAATAGGTTGATGAACCCTAAGGTTCAACATATTTCTCTAATCGTTAACAACAGTTCATTACTCGCTTTTAATTTATTGTTTACTTTTGCTATTATTAAAACCATAAAATAAATCAACTCAATTTTCCTAACTCAAAATAAACAACTATAGAACGGCAGTGATATTAACCAATCCCTGTGGATACGATATATTACCGAAAATATTTACCCAAAAATACTTTCAACATAACTAAATTCCTAAAACCAAGTAAATAATCTCTAAATGGATGAATTATTTAATCAAGGTAAAACAAAACTTCCATGGTGAATTTACAACACTGGCCTTCTATAATTACAAATACCTCACATGCAAAACGGCTTTTTCAAAAGTGCTAAGACTAAATTTTAGGGATAGAAAGTAAATAAAAATATTTTAGAGAGATTGAGGAGTGAGAAATGAAAGCTCATGTTTCTGGATGTGAAAATGTGTGGCTGCATTTTGTCACCTCCTGAAGAAAACAGGTGAGTTGCTTCTCATTTATGTGTAGTTTTTGTTCTCGTTGGAAATGCATTTATCAATTGAAACTATAATGCTATGCTGAAATGGAGATTTTGCATCAAAAGTTGAGTTATCATTAGTGTCACCATAGTAACGAAAGTGCCAATATATGTTTTAATGCATATTAAACCAAACGAAGGTGCAACTTGAAACGTGCAATAATTAAGGGATTAGAAGTGAAAAAAAGGACAAGAATGAACGAGATAGAGTAAGAAATGGAAAGGGAAAATAACAAATGTAAATATTCTAATATGTTTATGTTTTTCATTTTTGTCTATTATGTATTTTTTATTTTGCAGTATATGTATTAGGTTTTACCATATTATGTTCTAAATTAATGAAAAAGTAGTAATGAAATCAATGAAGCCTAAAAGCCAGGGTTTATAGTTTTTTTTCTTCTGACATTTTTTGTTTTTGTGAGAGTGTTTGTATGTGTTTTTTACTATAGTTATATTTTTATTGTTCTTTTCGGTACACTTTTCTCTCCAATCTTTGTGTACTTTTACCTCCAATTTTATGTTAAGAGTCAATAAAATGATATCTTTTATTTTCACCTTTCAAACAATGAATCCAAGCGATTAGTCTAATTTCAATTAGAAACTTGAAACGACTAGTCTAAAAGCCTCAAACCAATATTTTAAACAGGTTGATCTAGAACCTGGTTGAGCTTTTGATATCGGACTAAACTCGTGAACCTGGGAGACTTTATACTAGGATTATATCCAACCTTAGCAAGCTTTTAACATCACGCTGAGCTTGAACCAAAAATAGGTTTTACACAATTAACCACAAACCAATATGAGATTTTAACCACAGGCTGATCTGGAACAGAATGAAGACTTTTGAAATCCTTCGAACCAAACTGGTGGCTTAGTAACTTGTTAGGAGTAAATTAATGGTAAATTCATGTGTTAATAGAAGTGATTTAGTTTCCAAACCAATGCAAAATGTGATAAATCCATAGGTTTTTATTAAGAATTGAACTGAACAAGTTTAGTTCATGCGTAAAGCAAATCGAATCACTTGTGGGTGTTATTGTTGTAGGTTTAGAGCTGAATTGAAGCTTGAGAAGAACATGAGGAGGAAAGAGAGCTGGAAGTCTCAAAGGCAGAAGAAAAAGATGGAAATTGCAAAGGGCGCGCCGCGAGAGTTTCTAGAGCGCGCCGCGAAAATATCTCTGTTTTGAAGCGCGCCGCGCCAGTCTGATACCGCGCCGCGGCCTCGGCGTTAAAAGCCCAAAACTTCTATTTAAAAGCCCTAGCTTCCAAGAGAAAGAGAACTTTTTGGGAAGAGCGAAATTAGGAGAGCAATCTGAAGGTGCAGCCACAATCATCAATTGAAGACCAATTCTCTATCAAGCGAAGACATTCCTTTGATGAAGATGAATTCTTCCATTAATCTTTGTGTGTTCTTCATGTCTATGGAGAGCTAAACCCTTCGTGTTGAATCTAAGGTAGTAGTTAACCTATGTATATACAATACCATTAATTAATTCCTGTGAACAATTGTTTGAATTCATTATCATAAGAAATCTTGTTTTTATTCTTAAATTATCGTTGAATCTTTGATCGAAAGAAAGGATTTAACTTTTGCCCTAGGTTACTATATTGATTCAATACCAATTCGCAGAGATGGAATTGGGATTGAGTTTTCATAATTATCGTTCTTAATTACTATTATCGATATTGATATTTGGAGAGATCGAATCTCATACCGGTAAAAGTTATCTAATTTGATTTGCAGACATGGAATCTTATTTGAGGATAAGTGAAGATAATGATTCAAAAGATTGTTCAATTGTGAATTAATTGATAATTGTATAGGAATAGGTTGATGAACCCTAAGGTTCAACATATTTCTCTAATCGTTAACAACAGTTCATTACTCGCTTTTAATTTATTGTTTACTTTTGCTATTATTAAAACCATAAAATAAATCAACTCAATTTTCCTAACTCAAAATAAACAACTATAGAACGGCAGTGATATTAACCAATCCCTGTGGATACGATATATTACCGAAAATATTTACCCAAAAATACTTTCAACATAACTAAATTCCTAAAACCAAGTAAATAATCTCTAAATGGATGAATTATTTAATCAAGGTAAAACAAAACTTCCATGGTGAATTTACAACACTGGCCTTCTATAATTACAAATACCTCACATGCAAAACGGCTTTTTCAAAAGTGCTAAGACTAAATTTTAGGGATAGAAAGTAAATAAAAATATTTTAGAGAGATTGAGGAGTGAGAAATGAAAGCTCATGTTTCTGGATGTGAAAATGTGTGGCTGCATTTTGTCACCTCCTGAAGAAAACAGGTGAGTTGCTTCTCATTTATGTGTAGTTTTTGTTCTCGTTGGAAATGCATTTATCAATTGAAACTATAATGCTATGCTGAAATGGAGATTTTGCATCAAAAGTTGAGTTATCATTAGTGTCACCATAGTAACGAAAGTGCCAATATATGTTTTAATGCATATTAAACCAAACGAAGGTGCAACTTGAAACGTGCAATAATTAAGGGATTAGAAGTGAAAAAAAGGACAAGAATGAACGAGATAGAGTAAGAAATGGAAAGGGAAAATAACAAATGTAAATATTCTAATATGTTTATGTTTTTCATTTTTGTCTATTATGTATTTTTTATTTTGCAGTATATGTATTAGGTTTTACCATATTATGTTCTAAATTAATGAAAAAGTAGTAATGAAATCAATGAAGCCTAAAAGCCAGGGTTTATAGTTTTTTTTCTTCTGACATTTTTTGTTTTTGTGAGAGTGTTTGTATGTGTTTTTTACTATAGTTATATTTTTATTGTTCTTTTCGGTACACTTTTCTCTCCAATCTTTGTGTACTTTTACCTCCAATTTTATGTTAAGAGTCAATAAAATGATATCTTTTATTTTCACCTTTCAAACAATGAATCCAAGCGATTAGTCTAATTTCAATTAGAAACTTGAAACGACTAGTCTAAAAGCCTCAAACCAATATTTTAAACAGGTTGATCTAGAACCTGGTTGAGCTTTTGATACCGGACTAAACTCGTGAACCTGGGAGACTTTATACTAGGATTATATCCAACCTTAGCAAGCTTTTAACATCGCGCTGAGCTTGAACCAAAAATAGGTTTTACACAATTAACCACAAACCAATATGAGATTTTAACCACAGGCTGATCTGGAACAGAATGAAGACTTTTGAAATCCTTCGAACCAAACTGGTGGCTTAGTAACTAAATTCCTAAAACCAAGTAAATAATCTCTAAATGGATGAATTATTTAATCAAGGTAAAACAAAACTTCCATGGGGAATTTACAACACTGGCCTTCTATAATTACAAATACCTCACATGCAAAACGGCTTTTTCAAAAGTGCTAAGACTAAGTTTTAGGGATAGAAAGTAAATAAAAATATTTTAGAGAGATTGAGGAGTGAGAAATGAAAGCTCATGTTTCTGGATGTGAAAATGTGTGGCTGCATTTTGTCACCTCCTGAAGAAAACAGGTGAGTTGCTTCTCATTTAAGTGTAGTTTTTGTTCTCGTTGGAAATGCATTTATCAATTGAAACTATAATGCTATGCTGAAATGGAGATTTTGCATCAAAAGTTGAGTTACACTTCATCTTTTTTATTTTTTAACTCTTCTGTTGTGTTGTGTTGGATAGTCAATAATATAGTAATGTGAATACCAAGGGAGGTCAAGTCTATAAACTAATTAAAATAAAATAATGTTTCCAGGATTAGATTTTACTTTCGATATCCCTTTGGTATGTGATACAATTATTTCATTGCTTCCAATTGCCAGCAGACTAAATTTTCTGTTTTAGGTTCTTGTTGTGTTACTATGATTAATATTTATGAGTAGCAGAATAGAATCATTGTAGAGGTTGTACAAATATATGTCATATTATCGGGTTTATAAATATATTCATGTTGCCCTGTATATCTTCTGTTATATGAGCCATGTGAAATTATGATTATTGCCATTATTATTTGAGGCCTGCTAACTTTAGGTTTTATTATGTTAGTGTGTCAGGTTATTAATCCTGGCATGCGTATACTTGTTATTTAAGGCTTAAGTTTAACCTCCAAACTATTACTTTTTCACTTGAAATCAAAATTTGAGATAGTTTTGTGTGTTGCTATTTCGTTTCTTAGGGGGTTAAGTTGAGAAAGAGCTATTTACTAGAAATGGATAAAATGTATTTCGCATTTTATATTTTATTTCTCAATTGCCAATAAATATTCAATTTACGTACATGCTCTTTATTTGATATTTTCAATGTCTTGGTCCCTATGCAGCTGTATATCAATGGTGAAAAATTTAACCAACCAATATTTCATTGCAATAATATTTCTGGACTTGTTAAACTCGTAAGTTAATTTTTCATTATTTACTACCCTGATTTTGGTCTATAGATTATGTAATTATTTATTGTTGTATCAAAATATTTGGTCCTAAAATTTGTAACTTTCTATAATTGCAATATAGGTAGTCCCAGCTGATCAACATAGAGCTCTTTACTCCACACACTCATTTAAGATCATATTCAAAGAGGGAGGCTGTGGAACATTCATTCCTCTTTTCTTCAATTTGATTGATGCAGTGAGACAGTATAATCAACGTGTTAGTGCGCCTACAGAATCTCGTGTCGATCCTCTGCCAGTATCTCAGGCTCCTATCGATGAGATGATGAGACATGCGTAAGTGAAAGTTGAAATTTAGTTTTTTTTTGGTTAGTCTGTTAGTGTATGGATTGTATTGTTTATAATCTAGAAACTGAAGATTTATAGTTGAAAACATTATGCAGGTATGTTGATCCTAACGATCCAACAAGAATATTTCTGCAGCAACCAAATACCGATTCTCAACTTAGGCGTCGAACATATCACCCACAAACTGACAGAGGTCATGTTTGAGCAGGAAATTGCACTATCCTCACATTAATGCAGTATATGTTTATATGGAGTATGGATATTGTGTATTTTAATATGAAAATAAATAAAATCATAAGGAACTATTTTTCATGTATGATCAGAAACTAATATCTTATGAGTTGTATTTTATTTGTTAAAAAAGAAACTGTGCATATCTTTTTATAATGTGATACTATCTTCTATGAAAGCATTGAAAGTCTTATAAGTACTGAAATATGAACTATCCGAAAAAGGAGTGAAACTTTGGAATAAAAAGTTGCTTAAAAGTTGAAAAACTGTGCATATCTTTTGTAATGGTTGCTTAAAAGTTGTTTTTAAGATTCAAAATGACCACTACATGGAAAGCCGTTGGGTGTTCTCATTAGTGTCGCCCATAGTGAAGAAAGATCCGATATAGGTTTTAAAGTATCTTTAAACGAACGAAGGTTCAACATGAGACATGCAATAATTAGTGTAATCACTCAAAAACAAGGAGTCATCAAAAAATTAAAGCTAGTAATTGAGGTGTCCTTAACTTTTAAAGAAAAGAAAGTGACACAAAATTCAAGGTTATACTGTAATTGCAGTGAAGTTGATTCTTAAATTTTAGGGCTTAAGGGATTAGAAGCGAAAGAAAATAAAAGGGATAAATTAGGAAAGGGAAAAGAAAAAATGTATATTTTTTTATATGTTACTATTATTTATTTTTGTCTATTATGTATTTTTAATTTTGCACTATATGTATTAGGTTTTAACATATTATGTTATAAATTAATGAAAAATTAGTCATGTAATTCAATAAAGCCTAAAAGATAGAGTTTCAAGTTTTTTTCTACAAGAAAACGTTTGGTGATTTATATCAACAAATAGGAAGAAATAAAACAAATATAAAAATTCAAATGTTAAGTACATTTTTGTTTTTGTGAGAGTGCTTGTATGTTTATTTTTATGATAGTTATATTTTATTTTATTTCTTTATGGTACACTTTTCCCTTCACTTTTAACTCCAATTTTATGAAAAAAATATATGAAATGGACTATTTTGTTCTCACCTTCGCCTGTTTGCCTATTTTCACATTCTTTTTCATTTAGTTCAAACTTAACTTCACATTGTTTTTTTTTTTTAAAAAGAAGCCTTAAACAATGCATTCGATTACCCTTGTAGAGCACAATGTCTAATTGGTCCATTAAACAATGTCATATTAATTATTATTGTTTTTTTATCTGAAGACGTAATGCTAATGGTAGATGATGTTCTTGTGTTACCCGCAATATTTCCCAAAGTTAAAGCTTTGAAACCTTCATTTTTTACTGTAGCTGGAAATCTTGTATTGCATAATTCATAAATACCAAGAATCAATTGAGAAATATTTGCAGCATGTTGTATAAAATGTTGGTACAGTACAATGATGGCGACACAATCCTTTTCTATTTTATTGATTGGACATGGTGGCGGAATAGAAACTTCCTACAATAACAATAGTGAACACGAATAATATGTGCTATGTGGGGATGGTTCTTATATTGGATGGTATTAACATTTTTATTAGTTTATATTATTTTACTTTTTCCGTTTTACTCTATTATATTTATTTATTGTTGTACATATTTCTATCTAAAGGGAGATTGCGGAATATGCTCCGATTGGGGTTAACTTCACTATAGTGGCTGATTGCTGCCATTGGGGTGGGCTAGCTCAAAGTCTCCATGAAATAATAGGAAATAACAAAAGAAATCATATTTTCCTGAAGAAATGGCGGCTAAAAAGCAATTCTTTATTCAAAATGACCACCAGATGGCAAGCCGTTGGGAATTATCATTAGTGTCACCATAGTAATGAAAGTGTCAGTATAGGTTTTAATGTATATTAAACCAAACGAAGATGCAACTTGACACATGCAATAAATAGTGTAATCACTCAAAAACAAAGAATTGTGAAAATCATATAGCTGGTAAATGAGGTGTTTAGAATTTTTAAAAGAAAGTGACACAAAATTCAAGTTTATATTGTTATTGTACTGAAGTATATTTTTTTTTGCATTTTGGAGCTCAAGGGATTAGAAGTGAAAAAAAGGACAAGAATGAACCGGATAGAATAGGAAAGGGAAAGGGTAAAGAAAAAATGTAAATGTTCTAATATGTATTAGGTTTTACCATATTATGTTCTAAATTAATGAAAAAGTAGTAATGGAATCAATGAAGTCTAAATGTTCTAATATGTATTAGGTTTTACCAAAATAATACCTTAGTCAATGCTTTTTCAGCAAAATGACTTATTGGTCCATCAATTGCAGCAATAAAAATGAATTTTTGTCTTGTTAATTATTACGTTTTTTGTTCGAAGACGTTATGCTAATGGTAGATGTTGTTCTTGAGTTACGACCAACATTTCCCAAAGCCAAAGCTTTGAAACCTACATTTTTTACCGTAGTTGAAGACCTTATATAACATAATTAAAAAAATACTATGAATCTCTACTTGCAACAAATTGTCTAAAATGGTGGCACACCCCAATGATGGTGACACCATCCTTTTCTATTTTATTGGACATGGTGGCGGAAAAGAAGATTCCCACAATAACAATAGTGGATACGAACAATATAAGCTTTGTAGACATGATTCTCATATTTATGGTTTTATTACTTTACTTAGTTTCTTTTGTTTTACTATTTTTGTTTTACTTGTTTTCTCGATTATATTTATTTATCATTGTACAGATTTTCATCTAAGGAAGATAATTCAATATGTTCAGGTTGGAGTTAACTTCACTGTAGCGGCCAATTGCTTCCATTCGGGTGGGTTAACTAAAGGAATCCTGAAATGATAAAAAACATCACAAGAAATTTTTTTTTAAGTAACGGTGGCATAAAAGTTATTTTTAAAATTCAAAATGACCACCACATGGAAAGTCGTGGGGTGCTCTCATTAGTTCCGCCCATAGTGAACAAAGATCCAATATAGGTTTTAAAGTATCTTTAAAGAAACGAATGTTCAATATGACACATGCAATAATTAGTGTAATCATTCACAAACAAGGATTCGTCAAAAATTAGAGCTAGTAAATGAGGTGTCCATAACTTTTAAAGAAAAGAAAGTGACACAAAATTATGGGTTATAGTGTAATTGCAATGAAATTAATTCTTTTGTGTATGGGTTTAAGGGATTAGAAGTGAGAAAAAAAAGGACAAGAAAAAATGAGATAAGTAGGAAAAGGAAAAGAAAAAATGTATATTTTGTATATGTTACTATTATTCATTTTTCTCTATTATTTATTTTTTTAATTTTGCACTATATGTATTAGGTTTTACCATATAATGTTATAAATTAATGAAAAATTAGTCATGGAATTCAAGAAAACCTAAAGGCAAAAGTTTAGAGTTTTTTTTCTACTGACAAATGTTTGGTGAGTTATATCAACCAATAGAAAGATAAAAAACAAATATATAAATTCAAATATCAAGTACATTTTTGTTTTTGTGAGAGTGGTTGTATGTTTATTTTTCGATAGTTATATTTTTTTTTATGGTACACTTTTCCCTGCAATCTTTGTGTACTTGTATCTCCAGTTTTATAAATAGAGTTTATAAAATGGACTATCTTGTTTTCACCTTCGCCTGTTCACCTATTTTTACATTTTTCTTCATTTATTTCATATTTAATTTCACAATGTTTTTTATAAAAAAGCCTTAATCAATACTTTCAATTACCCTTGTTCGACACAATGTCTTATTGGTCCATTATTTGCAACAATAACAATGAAACAATGTCATGTTAATTATTACTGCTTTTTTATCTGAAGACGTAATCCTAATGATAGATGATGTTCTTGAATTACACCCATCATTTCCCTAAGTTAAAGCTTAGAAGAAACCTTCATTTTTTTTATCGTAGCTGAAATTCTTATATTGTATAATCCATAAATACCAAGAATCAATTGAGAAATATTTGCAGCATGTTATCTAAAATGTTGGTACAGTACAATGATGTTGCCACAATCCATTTCTATTTAATTGATTGGACATGGTAGCGGAATAGAAACTTCCTACAATAACAATAGTGAGCATGAAGAATATATGCTATCAGGGGATGGTTCTCATATTTATGGTATTAATATTTTTATTAGTTTATTTTATTTTACTTTTTCTGTTTTACTCTATTATATTTATTTATTGCTGTACATATTTCCATCTAAGGGAGATTGCGGAATATGTTCCGATTGGAGTTAACTTCACTATAGTGGCTGATTGCTCCCATTTGGGTGGGCTAGCTAAAAGTCTCCATGAAATAATAGGAAACAACACAATAAATCATATTTTTCTGAAGAAATGGCGGCTAAAAAGCAATTTTTTGATTCAAAATGACCACCATATGGCAAGCCGCTGGGAGCTATCATTAGTGTCACCATAGTAACGAAAGTGCCAATATATGTTTTAATGCATATTAAACCAAACGAAGGTGCAACTTGACACGTGCAATAATTAGTGTAATCACTCAAAAACAAAGAATTGTAAAAAATTTATAGCTCGTAAATGAGGTGTCTAGAATTTTTAAAGAAAAGAAAGTGACAAAAAATTCAAGGTTATATTGTAATCGTACTGAAGTTTTTTTTTTTGTGTTTTGGGACTTAAGGGATTAGAAGTGAAAAAAATGACAAGAATGAACGAGATAGAGTAGGAAATGGAAAGGGAAAATAACAAATGTAAATATTCTAATATGTTTATGTTTTTCATTTTTGTCTATTATGTATTTTTTATTTTGCAGTATATGTATTAGGTTTTACCATATTATGTTCTAAATTAATGAAAAAGTAGTAATGAAATCAATGAAGCCTAAAAGCCAGGGCTTATAGTTTTTTTTTCTTCTGACATTTTTTGTTTTTGTGAGAGTGTTTGTATGTGTTTTTTACTATAGTTATATATTTATTGTTCTTTTCGATACACTTTTCTCTCCAATCTTTGTGTACTTTTACCCCCAATTTTATGTTAAGAGTCAATAAAATGATATCTTTTATTTTCACCTTTCAAACAATGAATCTAAGCGATTAGTCTAATTTCAATTAGAAACTTGAAACGACTAGTCTAAAAGCCTCAAACCAATATTTTAAACAGGTTGATCTAGAACCTGGTTGAGCTTTTGATACCGGATTAAACTCGTGAACCTGGGAGACTTTATACTAGGATTATATCCAACCTTAGCAAGCTTTTAACATCGCGCTGAGCTTGAACCAAAAATAGGTTTTACACAATTAACCACAAACCAATATGAGATTTTAACCACAGGCTGATCTGGAACAGAATGAAGACTTTTGAAATCCTTCGAACCAAACTGGTGGCTTAGTAACTAAATTCCTAAAACCAAGTAAATAATCTCTAAATGGATGAATTATTTAATCAAGGTAAAACAAAACTTCCATGGTGAATTTACAACAATGGCCTTCTATAATTACAAATACCTCACTTGCAAAACGGCTTTTTCAAAAGTGCTAAGACTAAATTTTAGGGATAGAAAGTAAATAAAAATATTTTAGAGAGATTGAGGAGTGAGAAATGAAAGCTCATGTTTCTGGATGTGAAAATGTGTGGAAAGGGATCTCTATTTATTAGCTAGAGGTTGGCGAAAAAAATTTTAAATAACAAGGTTTAAAAAAAATTACAAAAAAAACAAGTTTTTCAAAAAATTTACCAAAGTGTCTAGGTTTTGAAGACCCCCCTGGAGTATGCGCCAAATGAATTGGCGCATTAGTACAAAAATTAGGAGTATGCGCCATATGGTTTGGCGCAAATGTGGATTTTTTTATTTTTTTATTTTTTTTTACTTTTCACAAACACATATACGCCAAATGAATTGGCTAATTCAAAAAAAATTATACTAATGCGCCAAATGGTTTGGCGCATACTCTAGGGGGTCCTGCAAAACCTAGACACTTTGGTAAATTTTCTGAAAACCTTGTTTTTTATGTAATTTTTTTTATAAACATTGTTATTTAAATTTTTTCATCGAGGTTGGCATAAAAAAGTAAGTTTTTTGTGGCCAAAATTGATGAGCCAATCGACTAACATCAAGCACCAATCGATTGGTTGGCCTAAAAATAATGGTTTGGTTTGTTTTAAAAGGAAAGAAAATATCTATAGTCTTTACCATTCATTAAGATGTTGTCCTAAATGTTTAGGACATATTTTTACAATGACCCAATTGATTAGGTGATGTGTCAATCGATTGGAGGGAACAAAAATTTCCCGAGAACTTTTCTGACAGTTCCCAAATCATCTGGCACGACTTCAAGACATTTTTAGAAATATTTTCGTGAGAAAAACATGTTTAGAAAAGTTGTTTTAGTGTGTGTGTGTGTGTGTGTGTGTGTGTGCATGTGTGTGATTGGCCGTAAAACTTTATGAGAAATCCCTTATGCTTTTACAATGTTATCCAATCAGACCTTTCAGGACGAGAACTCTTATAGACACTTGCTTGAACTTTACTTTATGAGAAATCCCTTATGCTTTTACATTAGTTTTTCCAAAAGGTCTCGTTATTACCTTTAGACCTTTTCAATGTGTCAAAACCAAAAGACTCTAAATTGCCAAATCTTTTTCCATGTGTGCATTTATATCCTGGATGATTCTTTTTCTTATGATTTACATTTTCACTAGGTTTTCTATCCTTTTTTAATCCTAGTCCATTTTTATTTAACGAAGGCCTTTGACTTAATAGGATCAAGTCAAGCTTTTATTTCCCTCGGGTAAACTTACCTAGGGTTTCATGCAAATCAATTACTTCCTTTTTTTAGGGAGACACGAGTCTCACATGTTTCTCTTGAGTTTTGAATTTTTGTTATTTCTAAGTTAAATGATTTATTACATTCTTCAAGAGATCCTAAATACTCCTTAAGGTCTAAATTTAATTTTATAAGTTTATCACTCTCTTCAACCAACTTCTAAACAATTTCTTGTAAGATGGTTTAACTACCTCAACATCATCTTCCTCGTAGGATGCCTTTAAAAAAACTGTGAGATATTGGATCAAACTCTGGTATTGTCGAAGGGTAGCTTCTTGGTTCGACAGTTCGACAGAGTTAAGCATGAAGTCGAAGGATTGTTCACATGCTGGTGTCGAAGTATGCATGCTGTAGTCGAAGATGGGTCTAGCATGCAGATGTCGAAGATGCTAGGGTTGTTAGCATGTTAAATTAGGTTTTAGTGTTTAAACCCTAATTTGTTAAGTTAGCTTGTTTATTAAGTTGGCTTGTGTAATGGGCCTTGCTGAAAAAGCCCATTAGTTAGTATGTTAGGTTTTATTATAAATAGCATACTAGTCTCTCATCATTGCTAAGCTGCAAATCCTAATTTAGGGTGAGAGAGGTTATTTGTTATTCTTGTAAACTTGTAATCTTGTTTTAAGAGAAAGTGAAAGAATAGCAGTTATAACCAGTTCTTGTGTTCTTATTCTCTTCCCTAATTCCCTATTATACTTTGTTATTGGTATCGTTTTTCACAACAAATTGGTGCGGTGAGCGTGGAGAAGATGCCTTCAACAAAGTATGAGATTGAAAAGTTCACCGGAGTGAATGATTTCGGTCTGTGGCGCTTGAAGATGAAAGCCCTATTGGTTCAGCAGGGTTGTTTGGAAGCGTTGAAGGGAGAGGCAGCCATGAATGCTACATTAACGGCAGCAGAGAAGACAACTATGATCGAGAAAGCACACAGCGCAATTTTGTTGAGCCTTGGTGATAAGGTTCTCCGGCAGGTATCAAAGGAGACGACGGCATCAGGGTTATGGGTGAAACTTGAAAGTTTGTATATGACCAAATCGCTGGTAAATCGACTCTACCTGAAGCAAGCTTTGTATTCATTCAAGATGATTGAAGACAAAGTATTGGCTGAGCAGTTGGATATGTTCAACAAGCTGATTCTTGATCTTGAAAATTTTGATGTGAAGATCGATGATGAAGATCAAGCGCTCTTACTATTGTGCGCTTTGCCTCGATCACATGCTCACTTCAAAGAAACTCTCTTGTATGGAAGGGAGTCCCTGACGTTTGAAGAAGTTCAATCAGCCTTGTACTCTAAGGACTTGAATGAACGAAAGGAGCATAAACCTTCGACTGTTGGCGAAGGTTTGGCCGTTAAAGGAAAACTCTTACGAAAGGATGGTAAGTTCGACAAGAAGAAAGGCAAAAGCCAGTCGAAGACTTACAGTGGCGAAGCATCTGGCATTCGATGCTACCATTGTAAGAAGGAGGGTCACACAAGAAAGGTGTGCCCTGAACGCTTGAAATATCATGGAGGTAAGGATAATGGCAACGCTGCCATTGTTCAAGATGATTTCGAATCATCTGATGTTCTTGTGGTTTCAAGCAGTGACTCTAAGAAGGAGTGGATTATGGATTCAGGTTGCACTTGGCACATGACTCCAAACAAAGACTTGTTCGAGGAATTATGTGATCAAGATGGTGGATCAATATTACTGGGAAACAACAAGGCTTGCAAGATTGCAGGTGTTGGATCTGTGAGATTCAAGCTCCATGATGAGTCAATAAAGTTGTTGACTGAAGTCAGGTATGTTCCTGATTTGAAGAGAAATTTGCTTTCTCTTGGTGAATTCGACAAGAAAGGATATGTTTTCCAAGGAGAGAAAAGTATCCTAAGAGTCATGAAGGGTTCGAAGGAAGTCTTGAGAGGCGTGAAGAAACAAGGCTTGTATACCCTTGAGGCTGAAGTTGTAAGTGGTTCGACAAATGTTGCATCCACGAAACCTTTGTCGAAAACAGAAATCTGGCACATGAGATTGGGCCATGTCAGTGAAAGGGGTCTGGTCGAATTAGGGAAACAAAATCTGCTTGGTGGAGACAAAATCGAAAAGCTGAAGTTTTGTGAACCCTGTGTACTTGGAAAATCTTGCAGAGTGAAGTTCAACAAAGGCAAACAAAGAACACATGGATCCCTTGATTACATCCATGCTGATCTTTGGGGGCCTGCAAGGTGTCCATCACATTCAGGAGCAAGGTATTTTCTATCCATAGTAGATGATTATTCCAGAAAATTATGGGTATTCATCCAGAAGACTAAGGATGAAACTTTTGAGAATTTCAAAAGTTGGAAGACTCTGGTTGAAAATCAGACTGGTAGAAAGGTCAAGAGGTTGAGAACCGACAATGGCCTTGAATTTTGCAATGAGGCATTCGACAGTTTTTGTGCTGCCTCTGGTATTGCAAGGCATAGAACTACTACAGGTACTCCACAGCAAAATGGTTTGGCTCAAAGATTTAATCGAACTATTTTGGAGAGAGTCAGATGCATGTTGACTAGTGCGGGGTTAAAGAAGGTGTTCTGGGCTGAGGCTGTTTCGACAGCAACATATCTGATAAACAGATGTCCTTCGACAGCGTTAGATATGAAGACACCTGAAGAAGTTTGGTCGGGACATCCACCAGATCTCGACAAACTGAGAGTATTTGGCTGCATAGCCTATGCTCACATTAGGCAAGACAAGGTCGAACCTAGAGCTCTGAAATGCATGTTCATGGGATACCCTGAAGGAGTCAAAGCTTATAGGCTATGGTGCCTAGAGCCAGGTCACAGGAGGTGTATCACCAGTCGAGATGTAGTTTTCAATGAAGCTGAAATGGCTTTTAAGAAAACTGATGATGTTGGTCGAAGTACAGAAACATCTGACGAAGAGCTGGAACAGGTAGAGATTCCTGTTGAGGTGGAGCATGTTGATGCTGAATTGCATATCCCAGATGAAGTCGAAGAAGAAGCAGAAGATGCTGAAGTTGAGGAAACTGACGATGACTACCTATTGTCGAGAGATAGGTCGAGAAGAGTCATCAAGCCACCTCAAAGACTTGGATATGCAGATCTTATAGCTTATGCCTTAATCTCTGCAAGTGAGGTTCTAGACGAAGAACCTAGAGACTATAAGGAAGTTATGAGGAGTCGAAATAAGACTGAATGGCTGAAGGCCATGGATGATGAGATGAAATCTCTTCATGATAATCATACTTGGGAACTGATCAAGAAACCTGATGGGGCAAGGTTAGTCAGCTGTAAATGGATTTTCAAAGTTAAGGAAGGAATTGAAGGAGTGACGTCGAAAAGATACAAGGCAAGGTTAGTTGCAAGGGGTTTCACTCAGAAAGAAGGTGTCGACTTCAATGATGTGTTTTCTCCTGTTGTGAAGCATAGGTCCATTCGAATGTTGCTTGCCATGGTGGCACAGTTCGATCTTGAACTGGAACAGATGGATGTGAAAACTGCGTTCTTGTATGGTGATCTAGATGAAACGATCCTGATGAGGCAACCTGAAGGGTATGTCGAAAAGGGGAAGGAAAATTATGTGTGCAAGTTAAAGAGATCTTTGTATGGGCTGAAACAATCTCCTCGACAGTGGAATAAGAGATTCGACAAGTTCATGGCACGCATAAGTTTCATTAGAAGTCAGTTCGACCACTGCGTTTACTTCAGATTTCGACCTGGTAATTCATTTGTTATTTTGTTGCTTTATGTGGATGATATTCTCATAGCAAGCAACAGTGTTGAAGATGTGATGAGGGTGAAGGCTGAACTCAATAAGGAGTTCGATATGAAGGATCTGGGAGCTGCTTCCAGGATTCTTGGAATTGACATTCGGAGAAATAGAAAGAAGTCGAAGATATGCTTATCTCAAGAGGCATATCTACGGAAGATTCTTGAAAAGTTTGGTATGTCGAATTCAAAGCCAGTTGTGACTCCAACAAACCCTCAATTCAAGCTGAGTATTGATCAGTGTCCCAGTACTGATGTCGAAAGAGTCTATATGAATAGCATCCCATATGCTAATATAGTCGGCTCTTTGATGTATGCTATGGTCTGTACTAGACCCGACATAGCTTACGCAGTCAGTCTTGTAAGCAGGTACATGGTGAATCCTGGAAAGGCTCACTGGCAAGCATTGAAGTGGATTTTAAGGTACATAAATGGGTCTCTGAATAGAGTCCTAATTTATGGTGGAGCCTTGGGTGAAGATAGTAAAGCAGTAATAGAAGGATATGTCGACTCTGATTATGCAGGTTGTATGGATTCCAGAAAATCTATTTCTGGATATGTTTTCACTATGTTTGGCACTGCAATTAGTTGGAAAGCAACACTTCAGAAGGTTGTTGCTCTATCAACCACTGAAGCGGAGTATATTGCCCTAACTGAAGCTGTGA
Source organism: Vicia villosa (assembly GCF_029867415.1). Classification (NCBI taxonomy): domain Eukaryota; kingdom Viridiplantae; phylum Streptophyta; class Magnoliopsida; order Fabales; family Fabaceae; genus Vicia; species Vicia villosa. The sequence goes on along the minus strand of NW_026704994.1, from coordinate 169,600 downwards.
AAGACGCATTGTGGCTTGAAGGTTTTGCGAAGGAGCTGAAACTTCAAGGTCGAGGTATCACTGTTAAATGTGATAGTCAAAGTGCAATACACCTGTCGAAGAATTCAGCCTATCATGAGCGAACTAAGCACATTGATGTGAGGCTGCATTTCGTCAGAGGAGTAATCGAGCGTGGAGAAGTCCAAGTGCTGAAGGTTTCGACTGAAGACAATGCTGCTGATATGATCACCAAGACATTGCCGAGTTGCAAGTTTTTCCACTGTATGCAGTTGATAAAGCTGCATGAAGAAAGCTAGTTTGTTCCTTGACGTTGTAGAGTTAGGTCCAAGGTGGAGATTTGTGAGATATTGGATCAAACTCTGGTATTGTCGAAGGGTAGCTTCTTGGTTCGACAGTTCGACAGAGTTAAGCATGAAGTCGAAGGATTGTTCACATGCTGGTGTCGAAGTATGCATGCTGTAGTCGAAGATGGGTCTAGCATGCAGATGTCGAAGATGCTAGGGTTGTTAGCATGTTAAATTAGGTTTTAGTGTTTAAACCCTAATTTGTTAAGTTAGCTTGTTTATTAAGTTGGCTTGTGTAATGGGCCTTGCTGAAAAAGCCCATTAGTTAGTATGTTAGGTTTTATTATAAATAGCATACTAGTCTCTCATCATTGCTAAGCTGCAAATCCTAATTTAGGGTGAGAGAGGTTATTTGTTATTCTTGTAAACTTGTAATCTTGTTTTAAGAGAAAGTGAAAGAATAGCAGTTATAACCAATTCTTGTGTTCTTATTCTCTTCCCTAATTCCCTATTATACTTTGTTATTGGTATCGTTTTTCACAACAAAAACTTTGTCTTCTTCGTTTGAATAAGGTTCTTCAATATTTTTCCCTGAGTTTGATGTCTCTTCTTCTTTTCTTCTTTCCAAGATTCCACTTAAAGATACTTCTTATTCACAGTTTCTTACACATGAGGTTCCTTTATTTAATGTTGAATCTTTCGAAGATCGTTCAACTATTGAGTATATCCTTTTGAAGGAAAATATTTGAGTTGTTTTATAAGAGTTTGATGAAGTTTATGATTCTTTGGTTTTTTAGCTTGCTCCTTCATATTTAAGTAATTTAACTAGTTCATTCTATTTCTCTATGATTTCCTTCTTCCTTGATTTTTCCTGAAATTCATGAAGGCTCATATCTCTCGATATAAGAATTGGATGAAACTTCCAATTCTTCATTCATAGACATTGGTTAACGACAAACATTCCAATATAATTTCTAAAATTTCTAAATTTTGAAAAACATTTAAAAGTGGTATCTTCATCTTCTTTGCCTCGTGTGTTCATCTCCTCTTGCTCGATGCTTGGAGTAACCCCATATATCATTACCAGAGTATCTCACATTTCCTTGGATGTTTTTCAATTATGAACATAAAATAATTTACTATCATCTAGAGACATTACTATAAATCTTTTGTGTTCCCGTTAAAAGTTCCCGTTACTATCATGTGACTTCCCACACAAGAGGGGTGGATTGTGTGTTTTAGAGAAACTTGATTTTGAAAAACGTTTAGAATTAATTTTAGATTTTAAAAACATTTTAGAATAGACTTTAGAAATAAGCAGCAGGAAAATAAAATTCAGAAAGTAAATTGCAGAAAGTAAAAGTTAAGGGTAAAGAGAAAAAAATAGAAGTTATAGAGGTTCATTCAAAAGAAAAGACCTAATCCTCTCCCCAAGATTTTTTCTTGAGAGTATCTAATATCTTAAGAGATTTTAGTAGGTTAAACTCTCGAACCTCTTAGAAAAGAAAAATGAAGTACATGGCTAACTTCAAACAAAAAGCAAACACAGAGAGAAGTGTTGAGTCTTCCTTCCAAACGAATAGTTGAAGCGATTAGTCTTCTTTCCATAAGAAATTTGGATCAGTTTGTCTTCAAGCTTCAAACCAAGATTTTACAGGGATGATCTTGATCTGTATGAGCTTTTAATATCGGGTTAAACTCACGAACCTAGGAGATTTTATATCGGCTGATCTCAAATCTTAGCAGGCTTTTAACACCAGGTTGAGTTTGAAACAAAAGGAGATTTTACATAGGATAACCACCAACCAATATGAGATTTTAACCACAGGTTGATCTCGACCTAATGAAGACTTTTGACCGGGCTTAGCCTTCGAACCGAACTGGTCACTTAGTAACTAAATCCTCAAAACCAAGCTTTTAATGGGCTTAGCTTCAAGCCCAAATAAATAATTCCTAAATGGATGAATTTTTCAACCAAGGTGAAATAAAACTTCCTTGGTGTATTTACAACACATCCTTTCTAGATTTATAAATACCTCACTTGCAAAACGACTTTCTCAAATGCGTTATGGCTAAATTTTAGTGAGATGCTGAAGCGGTAAAGCGGCAAGCAAAATATTGGAAGTATTCCGGGCCAAACACCTCTTCATAATCAAGACCCTCATAAAGAGCCTAAAGGTATTTCTTCATCTCAATCTCTTCGAGAGTAAGATAATTCAAGGAGACGACATACCATGACCGGTTAATAACATACATCACAATTCCTCGCCCTACAAAGCAGGGACAATGGTTTGGGGGAAACTGTTTGAGTAAACCGCGAGGCTCAAGAAACAAAGCTCAATAGAGATATAAGTTTTTGTCGCCTATAGAGTGGGCATACTCTTTTTCTCGCGAGATCACATAGTGTCCATCATGAGGATACCATGTCAATCTCCTAGAATCCATCCAACAGTTGACTGTATCCCACGCATGGGCAGTTACCAACTATCTCCCTTATTTAAAGAGAAAAACATGCCACTCTTGAGGTACGGAATAGTTCTCATTCAAAATCCACTTTTTCACACACTTAATGATTTGAGCGTTTGAGTGTTAACCTTGCAATTCAGTCTTTTCTCCACCATATCGAAAGCCTTAATCCACCGTAACGAATTGTGAATTCATCCCTTTTGATCACAAATTAATTCCAGAGCAAAAAAATTTGTAATATCAATTTTTTAAGAATCTTAAACGCCGTCTCTTTGTCGCTTCTCACACTCCTTAAACTCTCCCAATAAATGATATCAGAGTCCTAGTTCGACTTTGTGTGAGAGAGTGAGAATAAGATTCAAATATGGATAAGTCGTACTATAAACACGACTAACTTTAAAATTCTTAAATTTCAAAATAGAGTGATTAATCTTACATTGACTACAAATTAAAAAAATATTTATACATAAAATAATGACTCATATTCTCTATACCTTAAAAAAATCCCCACCACATATATTAGAAATACACAATTTATTCTAATACTCTCTTTTAATAGTTAATTTTCCATTTAATTAATCACACACAACCTAATAACAATAACAAAAAGAAAAAAATTAGGTCATTGTTTCAAAAAGGTAGTAGTAATATAGGAATATATGTGATTCTCATTATTTGCATAAGAACCAACCAACCGAAGTTCCCTTTGAAATCATGGCACCTTTTCCACCCATGAGTCAAACTATATTTCATGCTTCACTGCTTATTTGGTTCCCATACATATTCGAATATTATTTGGCAGTCGTAAACCACCAATTAAATCAAAGATACCACACATGTACATTATAATGTATTAATCCAAATTGAGTGAACTCAAATCCGTCAATATATAATTTAATATTAAATCTTGTCAAAGTTAATACATGAAGAAGACATTTTCACTTTTAAGAAAATTAAAATTTTGACAATTTAAATATTTAATTAGATTTCATTTTCAAAATATTTAAATTTATATAGAATGATGAAATTCTTTATTATTAAAATTTATTTGTCTATATGAAATTTCTAAAAATCGGTAGGCAGAATTGAACCAATGCTTAATAACGTAGGATCGTGTGACCCATGTTCTAATTGTTGGGTAGCTTACTAGATGGATACACATACTAGACACATATCTGATCAAGACTGACCAAGGGTCTTTGTAGACCATTAGATGACAAGAACTTGCAGGATCCCTTAAGATTTGTCTTCTAACACAGTGTAGTAAACAGAAGGTTCTAGACTTTTGAAAACTCTAAAATGTCACTATAAAAGTAGAATAAATACCTCAAATTTAAGTACATATTATTCTAATCTAAAATATCTCATTTACGGTCTTCACTGACATGATCGTCAGAGTGTTTATCGGTACTTTGTAGGTCTTTCTTTGACTAGAACCTACGATAAATATGGTACTTCTTCTACTATAACTTGAAGGGTATGAAAACACTTAGAAATGGGGGGGGGGGGGGGGGGGGGGGGGGGGGGGGGTTTGAATAAGTGGTTTCTTTTTGCAATATAAAAAGACACGGTATTTTTATCCTGGTTCGTTATAACTCAACTACTCCAGTCCACCCGTCAAGGTGATTTTACCTCTCTCTGTCGAGGACTTAATCCACTAATCAAAAACTGATTACAACAATCCACGGAGGCAATAGCCAACGTCTTCTTGAGAATCTTAACCACAACTTGGCTACTCAAGGAATACAAACTTTGACTTCTTGAGAATCCTAACAACAACCTGGTTACTCAAGAAACAATTACAAACAAAATTTCTAACAAGTGATCTTAAATGCCTCTTAATCTAAGTTGTATCACAACTGTGATTTTTCACTAAATTTAGTATAATGAAGATGAACTTAATCTGATACTATGAACAATAATATTATTATTTTGTTTCAGTATAAGTGTTCAAGTATGAAATATTTTCTTTGAGCGTGCTTGCGTATATCTTGCGCGTGTTGTCTATATCATGTATGAGCTCTGTATCTTTCTTTTTCAAATGATCTTCTATTTATAGCGATTTGAAGATTTCGTCCAATGCTGGATAATAGGCTAGCTTAGCTTTTCATGTTTGCGTGTTATCTTGGATAAACTTGCTTTTCACGCTTCTTGAGACTTGTTACTAAATCTGCTTTTAGCCGTTAATAATCATTATGTCTCTAACGATAATCTTTCTTTTGTCAGAGTATTTTATCTTGTATTTCTTCAAGAAAACTTCTTTCTGACTTTGTAGAAATAACGTCTATCAGAATTATGCTTAAACGGTTGGTGCTTTAAGAAGTTTCTTCATTAGAACTTCTTTAGACTTCAGCGTGACTTTCTTTATATTGTTCATTTCAGCATTGTATGTAGTCCAATTTCTGATGATACTTGTTTTGCTTGAACTTCAGCATATGTTTAAAACTTCTTCTGAAATAAGAGATATATAATTAGAGTATCATATTTACTTATACAAAATTTATTTAATTGTTATCATCAAAACACTACGATGAGATTAGAATCAAACTATGTTCTAACATAACTTACAACTGATCTGTTCATTCTAATATCATAGGATATAATGCATAAAAAGATATACTGAAAAAAATTATAAGAAGTTGTGAAAATATATTTAATTTTATAAATCAATTTGGTAAATTTGAGTTAAATTTAACATGAGATTTTAACTCAAATAAATTAAATACAAATATAAATATAAATTTATACAAAAATCTGACATTAAGAATCTACGAAGATATTGTTCATTTTGGATTTGAAATTCTCCTGATTTTGTTAATTAAAAAAGATATCTCGTTGAAAATGAAGGTGAGTATTATATATGAACCTCTAATAGAGACTAATGAGCTTAATGGTCTAAAATCTCGAATATGCTCGTGAATTTTAATCATAAAATAGAGGCCAACGTCTTAACCGACCTCATGTGTGATGAAAGCAACATATTAATTTATGATAAAAAGATCGTTATCAAACATATTTTTTATTGTCACAAGTTTATAAACTATAAACTATGAACTAAAAAAATTTCATGTCAAAGTGAACTTTATATTTTAAAATTATTATCATTCAATTTTTAATGGGATAAATTATAGGTATTTATTTATAGAGATTAAAAGTAGTACATTGTCAGTGTAAACTAGTTTTACACCATTATTTAATAGAATTATAATAATATGTCATGTCATATCATTTTTTTTAAATTAGAAATGTGACTTAGTTGAATACGCGCCCCTGATTGATAAACAGTATAAAAATATTTTATATTGTCAATGTATTTTTTTTCTCTTATTTATATTTTATTAAGAGAAATATAAATTACTTTTTGTTTCAATTTATTCCTGATTGAGTATATTTCTATAACAAAAAATCATATATTATATAGATTTGTCCAAAACGGGATTACATTGTTCATACTAAGACCAACTTAATCCAAATTCCATCTTCTAACTGCAAACATTTACTTGCTTAATTAACCTCACTGGACACGGCATTAGATTCTTATAAACCGGGTCCAAAAAAACCCACCCATCCAATCGAAACAAAACCAAATGAAACTAATTTTTCACCCAAATTTTTCAATTGACACAAGTTCATAGCAACAAACAAGAATTAATCCGGTTGAACTGAATCATATTAAACCGGTCCATCTCAACCATCGAACCCGGTTTGGTTCCAAACAGCATCCCGAACCCTTCTCAAGTCCCGCCCCTTTAAAGTCCGACCCACGCCTTCGAAAACCGAGTTTGCCGCCATTTTCCGGCCACGCGCCAAATACTCGTGCGGCGGAACCATCTCCGACTCGCTCTCCTCAAAACCATCATCCATATCATGCAACGACTCCACCGATTCAACTCGGAGTATCTTACTCCAGTCCGGCACGTTCACCGGCGCCGACGTAGCCACGTTACGTCCCATCGACGCACGGTACTGGTGGTGCACGATCCTCGACGAAGCCGCCGTCGCAACATTACTTCCTGAATTCTCAAACGCCTGCGACAAACCACCAAAGTTCCGGTTATTCTCCTCTCTCTCCCGACTCCACGAACTCGCGCGTGAATCCCACTCGCCGGGAGAGAAATTCAATTCACGGTCACGGTCACGATCATCCACCACGGACCACACGTCTTCTTCCCTGAAATCGGTTACTTCATGAGTAACAGTAACGGAGCTCTGGATATAGTTTGTTCCTAACAAACGCTCGTTTCGATTCGCGGTGAATTTGCGACCCTTCGCCATGATTTTTAGCGACGGTTGTGGCAAAGTGAAGCAAATTAAACAGAGTTAGAAATCCAAGAAGATTATAAGAGTAACGATAATATTAAGATGAGTAAGTGCAATTCCATTTCGTTTTCTGGTTACTCCTGAGAATAAAGAACCTGGTTTGGGTTTGGCATAAACTGTGTGTATGTTGCTTCATGGGTATTTATAGCCTTTAATTTCATTTTGAATTTCATTTGCATTTGAGTTTGAGTTTCATTTTGTCTTCATATTCTATGTTGTTAGTTATCCCAATAAATAAACACTCAAGTCTTAAGTGTCTTATTCAAAACAAATACTATAAAAAAAACCGCAGCCATTCTTTATCATATTATTCTTCAATCTCATATTTTTATATAACTTTAAATAATATATATTTTATTTTTGAAACAACTTTAAAAGATTAATTATTAATTAATTTAATAATCAAAATTATTTTTTTAGCCGGGTTAAACCAATATCAAGTTTTCTCTTTTAATCAACTCTAGTTTTTTTTATCCACTAAAGACTAGTGGTTTTATGGTTAATTTTTAATCCAAGCTCTACTTTTTAAATTATTTTTCATTTGAGTAAGTGATTTTGTTTTTCTTCTTTGTGCGCGTTTGTTCCATTCAAATTAACATATTAGTTTGAACTCAGTGTATATTAAATCAATGAGTTTAACGTCGTTAACACTGCAGACTCGAACATATGGGTATTCCAAACATTCAATTTTGTCATATTTGTAAACCTTATCAAATTGGTAGCCATTTTGCCGCTATATGCTATTACCATAAATAATTTGAGTTCGAATATGCAACATCCTATTTATCTATTTTTAAACTAAATTAAGAAAAGAAAATTTTGACTATTAAATAATTTAATATAAAAAAGATGTATTTTTAAAAAATAAATAAGTAAAGTGTCGCACAAACATATGGATTCTCTATTGTCTTTAATTTAATGGACTTAACAAATTTTTAATGAAGTATTTCAATCAATTAAATAACATTATCTCATTTTTTATATACTTATTTTTAATAAAAGATGTAATGATTTATTTTGTATGATTTATATTTGATGAAATATGTTAAATTGCACCTGATCGACATAATGACGTGTAGGGCCATTTTTGGCCAATTTCATTTGATGGACCATAATGGACAAGGAGATAGACTAGACGGGAACGCAATAATGTTAATCTCTAAGTTTTTTTCTTTTTTCTTTTCTAGTATTAAATTTCCATTTTCGTTGTTGTTGTTATTATCTCTAAGTAGCGTATCAGTAATTTTATTTTCTACTTTTGGCAAATGGGTTGCTTTACTTAATTTTATTTTTTACAACTAATTTTGGAGAGGTAATGATATGCTACTAATTTTATTTTTTGGTGAATAAAGGGAGATAAAAGCCAACCTAGAACTAGGGGAAAAAACGGAAGAAATGCTAGGTACACAATAGATAGAGAAATAAACACACGAGCTAGATAAAATATTTGTGTGTCTACAATAAACACACGACCTATGAAGGGAACTCTTTGATCTTTTTGATTGAGTATATCTATTTACTATTATATTTATTTCAATTTTATTATTATGTTTCATTAACAATTAAGTCAATATAAAAAAAAAGAAGAAATGAAATTTAAAATGGGAAATGAATCGTAGCTCGAGGACTCTGTCCTACTTCAAATATAATAGGTGGTTGATAATTGCATGAAGGGTGGAAAATCGGGTATGGTATACCGCACATGTCCGTTTTGCATGAATTTTTGCGGGGCACGTCAAGGTTTTAGACTCACAATCTATAATATGTTAGCTTTCCTCCGCACCATTTTTTGCAAGATTTTGCAGGTGCGCATACTGATTAACATAAAGTTTTGTAATTTTTAAAATTTAAGCATCTCCCGCTCCGCCTAAATTTTTTTTTTCGGGACGGTCCAAGGTTTTAAGGCTCATGTCCTCATTAATGCCCGTACGCACCTGCCTCATTTTTTGTGGGTTTTTGTGAGGCAGAACTTAACGGGGCGAACATGTATGAAGCCCCCTTAATTGTATGTGAGTAAGATATGGCTGGACGTTAGATCATTTATGAGAGATGGTGCATAATAATTTCGTGAGCAAAGCTCTATCTCTCTAGAGAAAGATGGGATAACACTCATCTCTTGCCACCTCGAAGATTCGGCTATTGAGCTTATTTATTAGGCCTCACGGTCGATCCAAAATAGTTTCCCCCAAGTCATTGTCCTTGATTGGTAAAGCGAGGGTTTGTCACTTAGATTTCCATTCGACTAGGAAGCTTGCGGGTGTGGATGCTCCATATAGGATACAACGATTCCGGGGGACGGGTAAGTGGAACGTTTCTCTAGGAATTTGTATTATATCGAAGAGAGTCCTTAGGTGTTAATGTTACTTCACCTTTAGAGTCCTTAGGTGTCTCTGGATGGCTTTTCGAGGACATTTCCACTGTCGAAAGAAAGTGGTTGAATGAATGACATTTAAGTACTTAGATAGATGGTAAGGGTTTCTATGAGCATCCCTTGTTTTATAGTGAGCTATTGCAAAGAAAGTTTTTCGTTGTACCATTGAATCAAATTCAGATGATCTTGTTAGCTGATACCCTTTCTGCACGTTGAATCGGTTTCTCTTCGGAGCCTTCTATATTTTTGTGTTCTTTCATTGAGGCATAAAGATAATTCAAATTGGTTCACTCCGCTACACCTGCATCAGTTCCATTCGAGGTATAATCTATACATGGAAACAATGTCAATTTTAGGTGGTTGGGTGGGTCCCATGTATTAGGTTTTGCTTCTTCCGTTGTTTATAAAAGCGTGTTTGGTCGAGCTTCGAGAGACTTAGGTTTTGAGGTGTGTTTACCCCAAGTGAAACTGATAAGATCTGCAGCCTATATAATGGGTGTGTCATTCCTTTCCGAGAAAGCTTGCTCTCCATCATAGGTTATTGTCTTCCTTCAATGATTTTAAAATAAGTTTCTTGAATCACCTATTGATTTCTCCTTTGAAGTTGCACCCTATGAGTTTGGGTTCATCAAAATCTTTTAGTATTGGTAAAAGTATAAAGGAGGTAAGTCAACCTTAACGTTATTCTTTCATCTTTTTAGGATCCATAATAGTCTTAATTACATGAACGATTCTGACTTGTTCTTCATAAGGAAATCCATCAGGTATTTTGAGGTATATTCTAAAATCATGAAGGATATTGATGATCACTTTTATCTAGTCGCTCCTTTGATTGATGGCGCTCATGCAAAGATGTTCCATTTTGAGTCTGGTTCGTCCTCCATTTGCTGGTATATTTTTTAAAAGTATTGAACGCATAATCACTACCTGACAGGAGTTGGTTCGTATCTTTACAAGGAAGAAAAATTGTCTCTGGAGGAGTTGTATCTCAAGAGTCAGTTGGTGGCCTTTTGCAAACAGTTGAACGGTGCGAACGACGCTTTTAGGCATTGATTAAAGAAGTGTATACATAACTAATGGTGGGTAGATACTAGAACGATGTGTGAGGAATATAATCTTCGGTGAGTGGATCCAAGGTATCCCTTTTTGTTCTCATTTCCTTAAACTATTCATAACATTTATTTCTCTTACCATGTAGATATGATGAAGAATGAAGACTTTGAGCGGAAATTTAGGAAGGAAATTCGAGCAACTACTACTTTGGTTGGAATCCAGAACACCTTTTTTGTTGGGGGATCTTTCGCCCCGGGTACGCCTAACAGAACACCTTCTATTAGTGTATCTGAAGGATAGAAAAACACTTAGAAAGGGGGGGATTGAATAAGTGTGACCTTAAATCTTGGACGATAAAAATAAATTGCACAATTATTTTTATCCTGGTTCGCTGTTAACGAAGCTACTCCAGTCCACCCCCGCAGAGATGATTTACCTCAACCTGAGGATTTAATCCACTAATCGCACGGATTACAATGGTTTTCCACTTAGTCCACGACTAAGTCTTCTAGAGTATTCTGATCACAACTTGATCACTCCAGGAACAACTGCTTAGACAACTTCTAAGACTTCTCTAGAGTCTACTGATCAACCTGATCACTCTAGTTAAAAACTGCTCAGCCAACTGCTAAGACTTCCTAGAGTATACAGATCACACGATCACTCTAGTTCCTTACAACTTAATGTAATCTATTCAAGAGTTTACAAATGCTTCTAAAAAGCTATAATCACAAACTGTGATATTTCTCTTAACGTTTAAGCTTAATCTCACTAAGATATTACAACAGCAATGTAGTGAGTTGATGAAGATTCTGAGCTTTGATTGAATAGCGTTTCAGCAAGTTTGATATAAGTTGTTTTGGTGCAGAATCGTTTTTTCTTGCTTCTCATCAGAACTTCATATTTATAGGCGTTGAGAAGATGACCGTTGAGTGCATTTAATGCTTTGCGTGTTCCGTACAGCATTGCATTTAATGTTATACGCTTTTGTCAACTACCTCGAGCCTTGTTCACGCTGAGTCTACTGACGTTGCCTTTAGTAGCTTTAACGTTCCTTTTGTCAGTCAGCGTAGTCTGCCACCTGTACTTCCTTCTGATCTGATGTTTGTGAATACGACGTTTGAATATCATCAGAGTCAAACAGCTTGGTGCATAGCATCTTCTGATCTTCTGACCTTGAAGTGCTTCTGTTGCGTGATACCATCTTCTGATCTTCAGTGCTTCTGATCTCATGTTCTTCTGATGCTTCCATAGACCCATGTTCTGATTCTGCTTCGACCATCTTCTGATGTCTTGCCAGACCATGTTCTGATGTTGCATGCTGAACCATTTGAGACACATCTTCTGAGCGCTGAATTATGCGTACTCTTTATATATTTCCTGAAAGGGAAATTGCATTGGATTAGAGTACCATATTATCTTAAGCAAAATTCATATTATTGTTATCATCAAAACTAAGATAATTGATAAGAACAAATCTTGTTCTAACAATCTCCCCCTTTTTGATGATGACAAAAACATATATAAATGATATGAATTTGCGATCAGAAAGAGTAGACGGCAAAAGACAAATTACACAGCTATAGCATAAGCATATGAATATGTCTCCCCCTGAGATTAACAATCTCCCCCTGAGATAAATAATCTCCCCCTGAAATAAATACTCGAAGAACTTTGATAAAAGACTTCCCTGATTATTTCGGTAGAGACGATCATATAAGCTTCTGCCTTTAGAGAATTCATAGCTTCTGACTTCTGCTTCCATTGGACAGCTTCAGAACTTTGAATTTCTTTAGATCCTTAGAACACTCACAGCTTCTGATTCCTGCTTCCATCGTGGACAGCTTCAGAATTTGAATTTCTTTGATCTTCAGAACATTCACAGCTTCTGACTTCTGCTTCCATTCAGGACAGCTTCAGAACTTGAATTTCTTCGATCTTCAGAACATTCACAGCTTCTGATTTCTGCTTCCATTCAGGACAGCTTCAGAACTTGAGTTTTCTGGATCTTTTAGAACATTCACATCTTCTGATTTCTGCTTCCCTCGGATAGCTTCAGAACTTTGAATGTCTACCAATCATCACTTCATGCTAGATTTGTATCAGAACATTGTTGAATGTACCAGAGCATCATCAGAGCATCTCTACATCCTGAAATGTTACAGAACAAAAACTAAACGACAAAAGTCAGCATGAATGAGTTAGAACATAAAATGTATGTTTGAACACATTATATGTATCAGAGCCATATAGGCTGAAATAATGTATCAGAGCAAATAATGTATCAGAGCCATAACATTATATGTATCAGAGCAAATAGAATTTTGTCAGAACAGGATAGACAATGATATTCAAATTCTATTATCAGTGCTTCTGATCGTGCTTCTGATTCCTGAAGCTTGACAGCACTCAGCTTGCTTCAGTTTCCAAGAGCTTATTCCTTTTACAGAATAACGCTTCTTATGGTTTTGCTTTTAGTGTTTGCTTCTGAAGATTCACTTCACTTCTCTGTACCTGCAAAACACTTAAACCATATAGAACTTGCAGTTCTTGTTAGTGAATGTGTGGGAGCCTCTTTACCCAGCAACTGATAGATTTAATCAAATCATTTATCATTTATCTTCTCCCCCTTTTTGTCATAACATCAAAAAGAATATTTAAAAAAATTCAGATGTATAAAACGACAAAAGAAAACATTTACTGGAATGTAAAACACAAAGAAACTTTTCATTGATAATCAAAAGATATTACAAAAGGTTCCTATGTTTAACAAGATGAAAAACATTCCTAGCAAATACAAAGTAGAATTTCCAAAGAGGAAATGACTACAAAAATTAAAAAATACAACATTCGGTCAAGAAACTCAACATAGAAGTTGAGCATATCTTCCTACAACTCAAGAAAGTCTTCTGTCTTTGGATGAAAGTTGATAACAACATCAAAGAAGGATCTCACTTGAGAGGTATTAGAAGAGCCATCCCGAGATGCACAGAGATCTGTCGCCTTTGAGTCATGGGGCTTCAACAGGCTTAGGGTGAACGCTAGGTTTTGAGAGAAGAAATGAAAAACGAGAGAGAGGAAAAAAAAACTTTGAGAGGAAAAACAAAGAGATAGGAAAACAAAAAAAAAACATTTTGAAGAGTATTTAAAAGAAAATAAAGTGAAGCAATTTGAGAAAAACATTTAATGTTGCGTGAAAAGAGGAGAGATAATAAAGACAAATGAGGTGACTAGCACAGTTACCTATGGTCGGCGTCCCTTCAACTGCACGCGCGCTTATCTAAAAACAGTAACAACAGGTTTACCATCCCGAGATAAAGCGTTACAGCTGTTTTTCTTTAACAGAGGTTCTGAATCAACTTAGACAATGAAACGTTAGTAATAACCGAATCATAATTTCTAAAAGATTTCAATCAGAACTTCTGATTTGAAAATCACATTCATTTCAGAAGATACTCATACATAAGAACTTCTCATCTTCTCATTCTGGGCATAGATCCATACTGATGTTCTTCAGAATGAATTTAAACCTATCTTCAGCCAGGGGTTTTGTAAAGATATCAGCCCATTGATGGTCTGTATCCACAAAGTTTAAAGAAATAACACCCTTCTGAACATAGTCCCTTATGAAATGATGTTTAATCTCAATATGTTTAGCTTTTGAATGAAGAATAGGATTCTTAGATAAACATATAGCAGAAGTATTATCACAGAATATAGGAATGTTACTCTCAAATATCTGATAATCTTCTAACTGACTCTTCATCCAGAGCATCTGTGTACTACAACCAGCAGCAGCGACATATTCTGCTTCTGTTGTTGATAGAGCAATAGTTGCTTGCTTCTTGCTATACCAAGAGATCAAATGACTTCCAAGAAATTGGCAACTTCCTGAAGTACTTTTTCTTTCAATTCTGTCTCCAGCATAATCAGCATCACAGAATCCTACTAAGTTGTATTCTTTAGATTTTCTGTAAACTAAGCCAACATTAGTAGTACCTTTCAGATACCTTAGAATTCTCTTAACAGCAGTTAAATGAGATTCTCTAGGATCTGATTGGAATCTAGCACACAAACAAACACTGAACAGAATGTCAGGTCTAGAAGCAGTCAAATATAGAAGAGATCCAATCATACCTCTGTATAACTTCTGATCTACCTTCTTACTTACCTCATCCTTACCTAGGATGCATGTTGGATGCATAGGAGTTTTGGCTTCTTTGCAGTCCAGAAGATTAAACTTCTTCAGAAGTTCCTTCACATACTTGGTTTGGTGAACATACGTTCCTTCTGATGTTTGATTTATTTGTATTCCAAGGAAATACTTGAGTTCTCCCATCATGCTCATTTCAAACTCAGCCTGCATAGACTTAGCAAACTCCTTTCCAAGTGTAGCATTAGATGTTCCAAAAATAATATCATCTACATATATTTGACAGATTAAAATATCCTTTTCAAAGGTTTTACAAAAGAGAGTAGTGTCCACTTTTCCTCTAGTGAAACCATTATCTAGAAGGAAAGAACTTAAGCGTTCATACCAAGCTCTGGGAGCTTGCTTCAATCCATATAATGATTTCTTTAGTTTAAACACATGATTCGGAGACATAGAGTCTTCAAAACCAGGAGGTTGATGGACATAAACTTCTTCATCTATATAACCATTTAAGAAGGCACTCTTAACATCCATCTGATAGAGAGTGATGTTATGTTGAGTGGCAAAAGAAATTAATAGACGAATAGACTCTAACCTGGCCACTGGTGCAAAGGTTTCTGTATAGTCAATCCCTTCTTGCTGACTATAACCCTGAGCCACCAGTCTGGCTTTATTCCTTACCACTTCACCTTTCTCACTGAGCTTGTTTCTGAAGACCCATTTTGTACCAATTATATTGAATCCATCTGGTCTAGGAACAAGATCCCAAACATCATTCCTTGTAAACTGATTCAGTTCTTCTTGCATAGCAATTATCCAGTCTGGATCTTCTAGAGCATGATCAACAGAAGTTGGCTCGATCAAAGATACAAGACCTAATTGACAGTCTGCATTGTTCCTAAGGAATGCTCTTGTTCTGATTGGATCATCCTTCTTTCCAAGAATGACATCTTCTGAATGACCAGAAGTGAGTCTGGATGATCTTCTGACAGATGGTTCTTCAGAAATACTTAGATCCTCCAGAGAAGCTGATACTTGATCTTCAGATTCTTTGCTTCTGAGAAGCTCTGCTTCTGATGCATTGCTTCTTGGCTCAACAACTTCTGATATATCAATATCACAATCTGCAAAATTATCAAACTGCTTTGGTTTTTCAGAACCAAGCTTATCATCAAACCTGATATTGATTGATTCTTCCACAATCAATGTTTCAGTATTGTATACTCTGTAGCCTTTTGAGCGTTCAGAATATCCAAGAAGGAAACATTTTTGAGCTTTTGAATCAAACTTACCAAGATGATCTTTAGTGTTCAGAATAAAGCATACACATCCAAAAGGATGGAAATATGAAATGTTGGGCTTTCTATTCTTCCACAATTCATAGGGAGTCTTATTTAGAATAGGTCTGATAGAGATTCTATTCTGAATATAGCATGCAGTGTTTATTGCTTCTGCCCAGAAATGCTTAGCCATATTGGTTTCATTGATCATGGTTCTGGCCATTTCTTGCAGAGTCCTATTCTTTCGTTCTACAACCCCATTTTGCTGTGGAGTTCTAGGACAAGAGAAATCATGGGCAATACCATTTTCTTTGAAGAACTCTTCAAAGGATCTGTTCTCAAATTCACCACCATGATCACTTCTGACCTTTATGATTTTACACTCCTTTTCAGATTGAATCTGAATGCAGAAATCAAAGAACACTGAATGAGTCTCATCCTTGTGTTTCAAGAATTTTACCCATGTCCAGCGACTATAATCATCTACGATGACTAATCCATATTTCTTTCCTCTGACAGATGCTGTTTTGACAGGGCCAAACAGATCAATGTGCAAGAGTTCTAATGGCCTTGAGGTAGAAACAACATTCTTAGACTTGAATGCAGGTTTGGAGAACTTGCCCTTCTGACATGCTTCACAAAGAGCATCTGATTTGAATTTCAGATTAGGGAGTCCTCTGACAAGATTCAGTTTGTTAATCTGAGAAATCTTTCTCAAACTAGCATGACCTAATCTTCTGTGCCAGACCCACTGCTCTTCAGAAACAGACATAAGACAAGTCACCTTCTGACTCATAAGATCTTGCAGATCTGTCTTATAAATGTTATTCTTCCTCTTGCCTGTAAATAGGATTGAGCCATCCTTCTGATTTACAGCCTTGCAAGACTTTTGATTGAAGATTATATCATAACCATTGTCACTTAATTGACTGATAGATAAGAGGTTATGAGTTAATCCTTCTACAAGAAGTACATTAGAAATGGAGGGAGAGTTACCAGACTTTATAGTTCCAGAGCCAATTATCTTGCCCTTCTGATCTCCTCCAAACTTGACTACTCCTCCAGACTTAAGCACCAGGTCTTGGAACATAGACCTTCTTCCTGTCATGTGTCGCGAGCATCCAGAGTCCAGGTACCATGACATGTTGTGCTTTGTCCTTCTTGCAGCCAAGGATATCTCTTCAGAATCTGATTCTGATGTAGATTCTGATCCGTCATCTTCTGTCGCCATCAGCGCACAGTTGGCCTGCTCATCTTCTGAATCATCTTCTGACTCATCCCAGGTTGCCATAAGACCTTTCTTCTTATGAAACTTCTTCTTGGGATTCTCCTTCTGAAGATTTGGACATTCATTCCTGAAGTGTCCTGGTTCATTGCATTCATAGCACATGACCTTCTTCTTGTCATATCTTCTGTCATCAGAAGATTCTCCATGTTCAAATCTCTTTGAACTTCTGAAGCCTCTGAACTTCCTTTGTTTGCTCTTCCAGAGTTGATTTACCCTTCTGGAAATCATGGACAGTTCATCTTCTTCTTCAGATTCTGATTCTTCAGGATCTTCTTCTTTGGCCTGAAAAGCGTTAGTGCATTTCTTGATATTAGATTTTAATGCAATAGACTTACCTTTCTTTTGAGGCTCATTTGCATCCAGCTCAATCTCATGGCTTCTCAAGGCACTGATCAGCTCTTCCAGAGAGACTTCATTCAGATTCTTTGCAATCTTGAATGCAGTCACCATAGGACCCCATCTTCTGGGTAAGCTTCTGATGATCTTCTTCACATGATCAGCCTTGGTGTATCCCTTGTCAAGAACTCTCAGTCCAGCAGTAAGAGTTTGAAATCTTGAAAACATCTTTTCAATGTCTTCATCATCCTCCATCTTGAAGGCTTCATACTTCTGGATTAAAGCTAGAGCTTTGGTCTCCTTGACTTGAGCGTTTCCTTCATGAGTCATTTTCAAGGACTCATATATGTCATAGGCCGTTTCCCTGTTAGATATCTTCTCATACTCAGCATGAGAGATAGCATTCAGCAAAATAGTTCTGCATTTATGATGATTCCTGAAAATATTCTTCTAATCATCATTCATTTCTTGCCTAGACAGCTTTACGCCACTAGCATTTACTGGATGTTTGTAACCATCCATCAGAAGATCCCATAGATCACCATCTAGACCCAGAAAGTAACTTTCCAGTTTATCTTTCCAGTATTCAAAGTTTTCACCATCAAATACCGGCGGTCTAGTATAACCATTGTTACCGTTGTATTGCTCAGCAGAGCCAGATGTAGATGCAGGTGTAGGTGTAGACTTTTCACTTTCATCAACCATCTTTTACTGAAGCGTTTTTCTCTTCCTGAATCTTTTCTAAACACGGTTAAGTGCTTGCACCTTAGAACCGGCGCTCTGATGCCAATTGAAGGATAGAAAAACACTTAGAAAGGGGGGGATTGAATAAGTGTGACCTTAAATCTTGGACGATAAAAATAAATTGCACAATTATTTTTATCCTGGTTCGCTGTTAACGAAGCTACTCCAGTCCACCCCCGCAGAGATGATTTACCTCAACCTGAGGATTTAATCCACTAATCGCACGGATTACAATGGTTTTCCACTTAGTCCACGACTAAGTCTTCTAGAGTATTCTGATCACAACTTGATCACTCCAGGAACAACTGCTTAGACAACTTCTAAGACTTCTCTAGAGTCTACTGATCAACCTGATCACTCTAGTTAAAAACTGCTCAGCCAACTGCTAAGACTTCCTAGAGTATACAGATCACACGATCACTCTAGTTCCTTACAACTTAATGTAATCTATTCAAGAGTTTACAAATGCTTCTAAAAAGCTATAATCACAAACTGTGATATTTCTCTTAACGTTTAAGCTTAATCTCACTAAGATATTACAACAGCAATGTAGTGAGTTGATGAAGATTCTGAGCTTTGATTGAATAGCGTTTCAGCAAGTTTGATATAAGTTGTTTTGGTGCAGAATCGTTTTTTCTTGCTTCTCATCAGAACTTCATATTTATAGGCGTTGAGAAGATGACCGTTGAGTGCATTTAATGCTTTGCGTGTTCCGTACAGCATTGCATTTAATGTTATACGCTTTTGTCAACTACCTCGAGCCTTGTTCACGCTGAGTCTACTGACGTTGCCTTTAGTAGCTTTAACGTTCCTTTTGTCAGTCAGCGTAGTCTGCCACCTGTACTTCCTTCTGATCTGATGTTTGTGAATACGACGTTTGAATATCATCAGAGTCAAACAGCTTGGTGCATAGCATCTTCTGATCTTCTGACCTTGAAGTGCTTCTGTTGCGTGATACCATCTTCTGATCTTCAGTGCTTCTGATCTCATGTTCTTCTGATGCTTCCATAGACCCATGTTCTGATTCTGCTTCGACCATCTTCTGATGTCTTGCCAGACCATGTTCTGATGTTGCATGCTGAACCATTTGAGACACATCTTCTGAGCGCTGAATTATGCGTACTCTTTATATATTTCCTGAAAGGGAAATTGCATTGGATTAGAGTACCATATTATCTTAAGCAAAATTCATATTATTGTTATCATCAAAACTAAGATAATTGATAAGAACAAATCTTGTTCTAACAGTATCTTCCCAAGTGGATGTTTGAGGTCTCCTTGTCCGAATGAATGTTGGAAGGTTGGTTTCTACTCTAGACGTGGTGGAGATCTAGGAGATATGACCTCTTCAAAAACGTTCCGAACTGGTCTCGTAGGTGGAAATAGTTCCCCTATAGCATGTGTAAACTTGCCTTGGTTTTCAAAAATGTCTCCGATCTACTCCAGATTACACCTTTTGGTTACTCGGTTACACTAGCATAAATTTGCCTTGATTTTAAAAAATTAGCATGTGTAACCGGTTACACCTTTTGGTTAACCGGTTTCACATTTAAAATTTTGAATTTTTCAAGCAATGCTTCAGCTATAACCAATTATGATAATGTGGTAACCGGTCGGTTACCACTAAAGTAGTGGTAGTTTTCATGAAAAATCCGATTCAAATGTATTTTATTTTCTCACCATCAAACATTGCATTGATACATCGTATTATACTCTTTCAAAATGGTTTAATGCACTTATATTTGATATTTCAAAAACTCACCTCTTTCAATACAATTCATACTCTTTCGAAAAAGTCATAACCCTTACTACTAGAGTCATAACCCGTACAAGGATATAAATCCTACTAGAGTCATAATCCCTACAAGGGTATAAATCCTACGTGTCCATCTTCAACCAATGACACTGAGTCATTTGTTTTATTTTAATTGGCTTGACATTTTAATTCGTTTTGTTGCGCATTGACCAAGATCTATGGTGGAATGCGTGCATCTGACCGTTCCTTTGGCCACGTCATTTAATAAAACACGCTGGATGGCCCGGATCAGTGAGCGCATTGGTTTTTGGTGTACTTGCTTGCACCTGATCATCATTTTCATTTTATTTTTATTTTATTTCCATTTTTTTCAAACATTAATAACTTCTTCATTTTAATTCCAAAAAATACCATTGTTTTTGCTAAACTTTTCTTTTCTTTTTCTCTTTCTGATGGATATTTTTCCATATTTTTAATTTTTAATTTTGCTATTTTTAATTATTTTGCTTTGTTTCCTTGATTTTAATTAGTTAAAAAAATAGTTTTGAGCTTCTAAAAATTGCAAGACCTTTTTTCCAAAAATCTTATGTAATTTTTCTGATTTTATTATGGTCTTATTTGAAACTTATTTGGTATTATGACACTCCTTAAGTATTTCATCATTAATTTTTTTATTATTTGACCATTTTAAAATTCCTTTCATTTTCTGTTTTGTTTTGTTTTCTCCCTCCATCTATTTTCTTTTGATTAGTGGGTGTAAGTCTTGAGGTATCCATTATGTAGAGGTTATGATTTTATCATTCTTCTGATGGATCATCAAGATGAAATCCCATAAATTTCAAAAGGAATTCATTTGAATTCTTTGATTCATTCCCCTCCCTCTTCATCTTAACTCCTTCTTATTTTTATTTGTTATTTTACATGTGTTGCAAGTTGTTGGAGAATAATCTTCTATATCATTTCTAACTTGTTCTTAAACACATAAATTGTTATTAACCGGACTCATTGTAGGGTGGCTTCTATATAAGTTACTTGGCAATTGCTTAACATAACGCTAAATTTGACCCATATCAGAAAATGATCACTCGTGGCCTAAATCTATGTTTATAAGCTCAAGAATGGTTGATTACAGTTGGTTCAAGACCTTGGAAAACTTATTTTGTAGAGGTTTTGAATTTATCAGTCCTCTGATCAGTTTTCCTTAACTTTGACCTAAGTTCATTATTCAACTATTATTGATCATTAACTTTGAGAATTGACTTTTAACTACTAATTACTAACTTCTAACTTGTTATTTTATTCCACTTTATCTCTTTTATACTTTATCTTCATTATGTCTCATTAATTATCATGTTTATGCTTATGCACTTTTTCCTTTGTCCATTTAGACCTCTTATATTGTTCTTAAAATATTAATAATCAACTTGAACCATAAAAAACTTAATGTGGACTTGGACTTTGGTTAATATACCTTAAGCTTAGAGGACGGCCTATTGGACTGAGACCTTGACTATGATTGTATTCTGTTTGTATTCTGGAAATCCTTGGAGTTTACTCTAAGGCATTAGGTCGTTTCTTCTTTGTGTATGTAGGTTATTCAGTATAAAGTCCTTGAGGTTTAATTCCAAAGTATTGTAATTGGGAATTCATCTGTACACAACTGTTACTTTGCCCAATTTTTGTCTCAGGTTCTTATGATGTATTTTCAAAGCTTTGTGCAAGTTATACATATGGTAATGTTCTTATCAGATATCTTGGTATTATGCTTGTTTGGTTGGTTAATCCAAAAGGATGTGGATTTTACATTGACTTCTTTATGTCAAGTGTTGGCTTCTTGTTTGGTTAGATTGTTCTTTTTCTTAACTTTTATTTATGCTTTGGGATAGTCCCTTCATATCCTCCCATCTTCTTAAATTATCAAAATCTTCTCCCTTTTTCAAAAACCTTCTTATGTTTGCAAATTATTTTAAAAACTCTTTTGATAAAACATTGTTCTAAAATCTTTTGCCCTTTGTGGATTTTCTTTTAAAATATCTTTTCAATGTTTGGGCATGATTAATCTTCATAGTGGAGTTGTAATCCCCCAAGAGTCTTGATATTGTTTGATATGATGGATTTTTTTCCAATTGAAAGAGTTAGTGGCATACTTGTTGATTTATCCAAGTTGGAGTCTTTCTTTCATTTGTAATGCAAGGGTTCCACCTGTTCTCATGTTCAAGAATGATTGGCCGAGTTTTCTCCTCTAAGATGATAAAGTGTCTATCCATTTTTAGAAAAATATTTTGTTTCTCTTTTGAGTGGAACTACATTTGCTCTGACTTCTCCATTGTACTGAGGAGCTATGTAGGCACAAGATGTTATGTCTTTACGAACATGTTTTAAAATCAAACAAACCCTTTATTTTGCACACAATTCTTTTTTCCATTTTACACATATTTACAAAAAGTTTCTTGTGGAGTACCACAAATGTGAGGGGTGCTAATGTCTTTCCCTTGCATAATCAACACTCATACCTAAGATTTACGCTTTTTATTAGTTCTGATTTAAAAACTTCTTTGGGTTTATTTATCTCTTTTCCCTTTTCCTTTGGAAACAATAAAGAGCGGTGGCAACTTTCACTAAAATACTGAGTCAAGTCAATCAACGACTTTGGTCTCAATTTTCCCCCGCTACACCATGATATTCAAGAAGGAATGTACAAGACACTTCTCAATCATGATCTCAAAGGGATAGCGAAACAAGCTTCTAAATTAGAAGAAGAATAAAAGATGGTTGAGAATTTGAATTGTCCATGATCATGGACTCAAATCTCTTTACCATATGAGAAGGATTAGGGGAAGAGAGAAAATATATGGAACCCTTATGAATTGCACAAAGTGCACTCCCCTAATTCCAAGCAAAAAGCTATATGAATAAGTAAATGGAAGATCAAGTAGGAGGAAAAAGTATAATTACCAAGTAAAGTCAATTAATTCTCATGTTCTTTAAATAACATCTCATTAAACATATCATCCTTTGGTCAAGATCATTGGACCTCACAAGTCCTCAATGACAAGCTATGAACATAAAATAAACCAAGAAAGACCAAATTTAACCAAATTAGAGGCATCAATCAAAGAATCCACAAACAAATATCATTGATCAAATAAATTGATCAAAGTTGGTGTGATTAGAGATCCCACACAAGATCACTACATGCCCAAGATTTAGTCTCAAAAGATGATTATAAGTTGTCTAATGAAAATTAAACAAAATCATCAAGATCCAAGGGACTAGTTCACTTCAAAAATACATCAAAAATAGGTAAGATACCTATAAATTCAAGCCAATTTAAAATAAACATCCTTGAAATATTATCATGTGCAACCAGTTACCCTAAAATATATAAAAGTGTTAGATTGTGTCAATTATAATCACAATGTAGTTGGTAAAGTTATCGTATCCACATGGGATGAGAAATATATATATATATATATATATATATATATATATATATATATATATATATATATATATATATATATATATATATATATATATATATATATATATATATATATATATATATATATATATATATATAACAATTAAGATTTTAAGTAAAAAATGGTGTTATTTGAAATG
This sequence comes from Vicia villosa, assembly GCF_029867415.1. Classification (NCBI taxonomy): domain Eukaryota; kingdom Viridiplantae; phylum Streptophyta; class Magnoliopsida; order Fabales; family Fabaceae; genus Vicia; species Vicia villosa. The sequence continues at coordinate 145,925 of NW_026704994.1, read as the reverse complement.
TGTTTTGAACATAAAAGAAAGTAAAAAAAATTCAAATGATAGATAATGTTGGGGGTTAGGTTTCAACTATTATGGTTACATGCATATCAATGATAATGATCAAGTATACACATTTTGTCGATCAATACATATTATCACTTGTTGATCATAAATGTTATCTATGTGTGAAATAACATTGTGATGTCAATCGTATTGTTTATTTGATGACCTATCAACCTAATAAATGATATGACACCATTAAGATTCAACAATCTATGTGAATACTACGTCTAAATCTATTTCTAGACTCTAGCTCAAGAAAGATGACTACGTAGGCATAAATCTAATAACACCTCTGAACATCAACTAGATCCACATATCATGTTATAAACTATCATGTCCTTTAAGTCATAAACACAATTTATCCTTGGTCTAAAACTATGAGATCGTCTCAACACATCATAGATTCACTAACGTGATATAGGTATAACATACATTATTAAAAAAATATGTCAAATATGTTTGATTGATTAACCTACACATAACACTATGATCATATCAATTACATAGAACACATAATGATGTACAAATTTAACCCAACAAGAGAGAATTTAGCTACATGTGACAATGTAAAAACCTATTTTTCATCATTTTCGACGTTTTTTTGGGTTAATACCTCTTTTGCCCCTGTCATGTTTGCCATATTTGAAAAATTCTCCTATATTTTTTTTTGAATTTTCCTCTGCCATATAAAGATTCCTCTGATTTGACCCCTAAAAAAATCAATCATAAGAAATAAAGACATGGTATAAGAGTTTTTCAAATATCGCCAATTTGGTAAGGGACAAAATATGTAGTAATCTTTATAAACTACATGATATTTAATAGTTTATTGATGGGTAATTCTCTTGAGGAGTTGAAACAAATGAATCTTCATATGGCAACGGGGAACTTAAATATTTTTTATAGGGAGATTTTTTAAAAACCCCTAATTTGGCAAGGGCAAAAGAGATATTAACCCCAATCTTTTCACCTCATGTTTTTTAAACCAACAATATAAATTATAGTTTCGATCCCTATCTATAATGTCGATCATAATAAAATTTTATGGGATATCATATCTTTCATGAAATAAATTATATAAATATTTATTCCATATATCATTTATATCATTTTCCTAGATCAAGACTTTTCCTTCTTCATCTTTTAAACACTTCACTTGATCCAAATCTCTTGTCTTTATTTCTCTTCCCTTAGCAAACCTATATATAGATTTTTTTTTTCTCTTTGGTTCCTAAATATTAGTATAATCCATCCAAAAATTGTTTTTTTTTTCTTCATTCACTATCTTTTTTATGGTCTTTTTCATAGTTTTCTCATATGTTCTCAAATTTTGACATTTTTACACATATACCATTTTTTAAAATATTCATTTTTAGGCTCTAACTGTAACCGAACATATCCTCATGCATTGCCTCAAAATTTATTGTTGCTACGCTCCCTTCATGTTCATTTAAAAATAAAGATTATAAATAGTCCGTCCAAAGTTTTTCTTTAACGTGTTATGTTAATCCAACATGAAATACATAATCACAAATAATATTAAAAATATTTAATTCTACTTCAAATTTTAAAACTATAATTCAATTTTTTTATTCTCGTTCCACTACAAATATCAGGGATATATTCCACTAATCTTTATATTGTAATATAAACGGTAATATTATACATAACTTATAACAATGTAATCCATCCCCAGTAAAAAAGAAAAACAATATAATCCTTATTTACTCAATCCATTAAATAAAGAGAAAAAAAAATTATATCAAGACTGATTCATAAATCTAATTGGATGACAGTGTAAAAAAAGAATTATTTTATACTATCAATATACTATCTTTAACATCAAAAACGTGACTGGAGTGTATTATCTTCCATTTCTTTTACTAATGGTTATTCTAACCAATCAAATTAACGTGAAATGAAAACTGTTATAAGACGACACAACTATTTTTTTTTAACAAGACGACACAACTATTGAATCCCGTCATAAGTTCATAACACGACACAACTACATTCCCTTATTACGCATGAAAACGAAATACACAAGCAAATGAAACAGCTGATAATTGCAAACCGAAATAAAACAATTAAATAAACAAGATATGCGTATATATGATAGTATATTTTTCTTACGAAGCATGCAATTATAATTGTCGTATACATGACTAGGCCAAATGCATGCATTATTATGTTAACACTCTTCTTCTGCAACCTTTTAATACCCACCACGTGTAAGATTCTTGTACAACGTAGGACCCTTGATGTTGTCTCTATCCAGTGCCACGTGAACACACAATGACAGGTTGTAATTTTTTGCGAAAATAAGGTTGTATTGTATTTATAGATAAATAGGAAAAGGTTGAATGATAATGATGATAATGACAACACTGAATTGAACCAACAATGTAGACATATAATTGATGGTTTAGAAAGGTTGCAGTGATGATTATAGCTAAATTAAATTAATTCCACTTCATTTGACGTGAATGGAAAATGGGTTTAGAAAAAAAGCATCTTTAGAATCTAAATCCTCACATTCTTCTTCACCACATTGAGCGGTTCATAATTATGTTTGGGTGTGTGGGATCCATGGGACTGAGTAGTGAGAACTGTCGTTTTCTGAAATGAAAGAAAATGAAAATATTAATATTATTGTGAAAATAAATTATGAGTCTTTCATAATGAAGACATTGAGTCACGGGACAAAGGTTCAAGCGCAGTATAAACTGCCCAGAATGACAACAAAAATGGGAGAATTCCGATATCCTACGTCTATATTTAACATCTTTATAAGTTTTGAATAAGTTACTCCCTTCGTTTTTTTGTTTTGTAGTTATTATTATTTCCCCTTTCTACACATAATAATTGTTGTTAATTATAAAAATAAATAAATCAATAATTATTGTTATTTTTTAAACAAGATTTTTTTATAATATCCCTAATTATTTATAGGGATTCACAAGGGCGACAATGTCGTATTGAAAAACTAAAGAGTCGTCACTGAACTTTATTCTAGAGTGAAGAGGAAATATCGAGAAAACCTCAAAAAATAAAGAAAATAGTCTCACAACTAAACTCGGGCTCAGAAGTCGGTTATAGAAGAAGAAGGTATTAGCCCCTCACATCTGTTGTACTACTCAACGAGATCCACTTTGTTTGTTTTTAAGAGTGTTGTTATCTAAAAGTTATTTGATAAGAAGGAGGTAAAAGAGGTTTTAAATTAGTAAATTCGTTAGGATTTTCTGAACCCTGTGCTACGTATCTCCATAGTGCAATGAAGAAGTCAGAGCTCCGTAGTTCTTTTAGAAAATGTTTGTTTGTTTGTTGTTTTTAGTGGACGGTGTTAACGTTCACGTTCTAGCATTAGGCGTTGTTGCTCGTTGTGTGGAGACTAATGTGTTGCATGTGTTGCAGTAGAACGGAAATAACACGCCCTTTTCGAAAAAAAATTTAAAGTGAAAAAGGCCTAAGGCAAGGTGTCACGTTTGATTGGTTGAAGGTTGATTGTTAGAGGTTGTATAGCTAAATAGTCCCCTATGCAGGAGCACGTAGTTATACAAAAAATCAAGAAGAATGCACCACCAGTTCTTCGTCCATCTTTATTTGTAAAATTCTTTGCGATTCGAAACGTACTAAAATCTATGAGTAAAGTGAATTCTTTGCACGACTGGGTCAAGTGTCCTGCACACAAAAGTATAAGGTTAGGAATGTACCTTCTCGTTCTTTTCTACCGCTTAAGTCTCGTGACATATGATTTTTCTCTCAATTTTAAATATTTTTGGATTTATTTTCAAAAAGATATTTTTGTTTTCATAGGTAAAAGATAAAAGGTAATGCAAAGATGCAAATGTGGGGGAAGTTAATTGTTTTCATGCAAAGTATTGTGTATAAATGTGAGTTGTTAGTCTCACATTGCTTGGAAAAGTGGAGGTTGGACACTTTATAAGTGAAAGGACCCATATACCTATCACCTTAAGGTTTTGGGTGAATATGTGGTGTCTCTTTCGCTTGTATGTTGCTCTTGACCCAATGTAGATGCTCCTCACAATGATCCAACAATGATATCAGAGCCGGTGGTTCAATTAAGGGGCCAAGTCCTTGTATCAAAAATCTTCCTAACAATGTGGTGGTTATGTGGCGTGTCCCGTTGTGGTGCCCGCAATAGTGGTACAAGTGTATGTGGATGAAAGAGCTTCCGCTTGAGGGAGAACATATTGGATGAAATCACACTTGAGGGGGATATTGTTGTGTACAAGTGTGAGTTGTTAGTCTCACATTGCTTGGAAAATTGGAGGTTGGGCACTTTATAATTGAAAGGACCCATACACCTATCACCTTAAGATTTTGGGTGAATCTGTGATGTCCATTTCACTTGTATGTTGCTTTTGGCTCAATGTAAATGCTCTTCATGATGACCCAACACAAAGATGACGTATCTAATTTTAGGAATTTGAGTGGAGGAAATCTTAAGGAAACATGTATTGTTTTTTGTTTATAAACAAAAACACTATTTTAATTTAATTAATCGAACAAAGCTTAATTAATTAAAGTAAAAAAAATCTTAAGGGAGTATACAAACTTATATGTCAATTTATTATGTATTTTTTAGCAAGAAAAATCAAGCAAAAGGAATTAAGCACAAGCTTCGATAATCCATAAAAATCTAGATGAACCATGTGTCAAAAGTGGAGTAAAAGTCCTAATTTCAACTCTAATTTTAACTCTAGTTAATCACAAATATTCTAAAAAACATCTAAGTCTAAAGAGTATTCTTAGTCCTAAAATTAGTTTAGATAAATGGCCTAAAATGATCAAAGAAACTAAAAAATTTAAGTGAAACAAATATTAAATGTGTATGTGTGTTAGTATGAATATGTGTGTAATTGGTAAGTAATGTTAACCTTCCAAAATTGTGAGAATTGTATGTTTATATAATTTTTGTAGGTGATTATTGATCATTGGATTATGATCCAAGTATGTACTTTATCAATAGTTAGGACTTGATTAGAGGCTTAGTTGTTGTTCACTAATCTTAACTGTTGGATCAAGAAATATCAATGGTAGAGGTTTATGAAAAATTGGTTTGATTTTCTGTTAGTTTGAAAATTTTAAGGAAGTTGAAGTTAGTTAGGAGGGTTAAGGGTAAATGTATAAATGTAGAGGTTTGCGAATAAATAGGTAGTTAAAGGTAAGATATATTGGAGTTTAGCATAAGTACTAAGTCTCAATGTAAGACTAATGGTCACTTGAAATAACTTGCATTTTGCTTTGTATTTACTTTGGATTTACCTTTAAATTCCCCACTTTTGCTTTGAATTTTGGTGAATTAAACCATGCCTTTGAATGCATTATTTGAAAAGTGATGTTATTAAGGATAATCACTTTTGGTTGATAGTTGAACTCTACCTTTTGCTTGAGCCAAAATTAGGGAATGTTGCAAAAACAAACCTAAACATGCCAATTTTTTAAGTGTAAATTGCAAAATTTTCCTTGACTTTCAAGCAACTTTCGGATGACTTTGGTTCATGATACTTGATGACTATGTGATGTGTCTTTCTCTTTGTAGCTGGTTGAACAGTATGGAAAAAGGATAAACTCGAACCGATGTCGAAAAGTGGAGACAGAGGCATGGGAAGAAGGCTTGATGGAAGTTGGTTTTTGTTGAAAAATTACATGTAACATAAACAAGACATGAGTCAATTTCTCATGGATGATGATGAATGCTTGATTGAATCATTGTGGGATAGGTCTTGAAAAAATTGGGATAAAAAATCGAGTCGTTGGTGGAAAGTTGACTGAAAGGAAAGACTGGAAGAGTGTAAGATCAACGAGAGCGGGGTAATCTATTGTGTAAGATCTACGACCCAAAAGAAAAGATTGAGGAGGGTAAGATCGACGAAAGTTGGGTGACATATCATGGAGTCTACGACCCAAAAGAAAAGACTGAAAGAGAGTAAGATCGACGACAGCGGGGTAATCTATCGTGTAAGATCTATAATAAAAAAGGAAGGACAAATGATAAGATCGATGACATCGGGGTAATTTATCATGTAGGGTCTACGACTCAAAAAGAAAAATTGAAAGAGGGTAAGATCGGAGATAGCAGGTTAATCTATCATGTAGGATCTACGACAAAAAAAGGCTGAAAGAGGGTAGATCGACGATAGTGGGGAAATCTATCGTGTAAGATCTACAACCAAAAAGGAAGAACAAAGGGTAAGATCGATGACAGCGGAATAATCTATCATTTAGGATCTACAACCCAAAAAGGAGAGACTAAATAGGGTGAGATCCTCGACAACAGGGTAATCTATTGTGTAGGATCTATGACCCAAAAGGAAAGACAATGAAGAGGGTAAGATTGACGATAATGGGGTAATCTATCGTGTATGATCTACGACCCAAAAGGAAAGACAAAGAGCAATGAAAGCAAAGATCAATGACAGCGTGGTGACGTATCATGTAGGATGTACTGGAGGAAGTTGATGAAGGATGACATCAATGATAGCGCAATGACGTATGATGTAGGATCTATAACAAACAAGGTTGATTACAGCGCGATGACTGAGATGTAGGGTTTTAAATGGTGAAAGAAATGGTTATCGATAATATGATGACTAGAACGAGACCAAGACTGGGGAAATAAGTGATATAGTCCTAAAAGAGGAAAGAGCATTACAGAAAAAATGACTGTTACTAATCGATTAGATCATTTAAATATAGCAGATATGAGTTTCAAAATAGGAAAAAGTGATATATAGTCGTTGCACTGGACCCGTGAGTGTTCAAATTGCCTTGTTCATCAAGGGAGTGCTAATCTAATCGATTAACATTTGATTCTACTTGATTAGGTTCAGTAAATAATTAGTTTCTGGCTTTTTGAATGCTCTCATCCTTTTTTATGCAACTTCTATATACTTCTCAAAATTTATTCTTTTGAAAAAAATTTATAAAAAGGTTTTCAAGTGTGTGCGTGTGTGCTTATAGCCATCTACTTCTACAAAAAAAACTTTTGCTTTTACAAAAGTTTCACTCACTTACTAAATTGGGAGATTAACTCCTCTAAGCCTTGTCTGATAGATTCTCTTGTGTTAACACTTGCTTGAGATTTCTTTTGAGGGTTTTGATGTAATCTATTTGTTTGCATTTGTATAAAACTTTGTTGATCCTTATCAAACCTCATGACTTGCATCTGTAACCGCTTAAGTATATTAATTGAATTTCTCAAAAGTTACATATTTATTATGTTGAATGTCATATGTTTCGATCTTTTATAGTTGTTATCATGTTGCATCTTTATTATGTTAAATATTTGTTTTGTCTTTTATAGTTGTGATCATCAAAACAACCATGTAACAACCTTGCAGTCTCTCAAGGCAAGAGAAGTCTCACTAGCAGCTCCACAGAGAGAAATGCAGTGAAAATGCAAAATATTTTTTAAAAAAACTTACCACCTACTATTAATACTGTGTTTAATGCAGCAAAATGCACAAATTTTTGTGACAAACTAAATTTTTTTTCCCACATATTTTTTAGTGGTGCCAGTTAACTGTCTAGTAAAGGTATTTCATTAGTAAATTGTAGAATTAGTCCCTTTAAATTAGTTATCACACGGTTAAATATCAAAAAAAAAAAAATTGTGTATGAGCACCATGTAGAATTCTCTAATAATGGTTCCGGTTGGAATGTGTGGTTTGGGGCATTGTTTTCCTCTCTCGTGTATAAGTTGAATGAGGGTACTATATGTGTTTGTGTCTTGATATTAATGTCAATGACATTTACTCACAAGTTTTTACGGGCCTTAGACTGTGGAATAGCCAGAAAGTGGGTCCTGGGCCATGGGTCAAATTCTCAAACCCATCACAGAACACAAGCATCCTATGCTATGCTTTCATTCCCAACCTCAAATTCATTATTTTCTGGCTACAATCCCATCAAATCAAATGAACTTTGTACTATGTTGAACTGAATTACAAAGCACAATATTTATGTTTTATCTGAAATGAATTGTAGTGGGTAACTGGGTCTGTCTGCTTGTTTGGTCTAAATTGAGTCATTTGACCCACTATGAGAAAATAATCCCACATCTTAGGAAATCATTCATGTTATTTAGCCAAACGACATACCAGAAAAATTTGAGAGTTGATTGATTTATAAGCAGGACAGTACCAAAAAATTTGAACCACTACTATGTCGACTTATGAACAAAAACAAACACAGCGCAGATACCGCCACCATATGTGTTTATATGGATTAATCATTGATACATGCAGGTAAGAGCGGAATATCCAAGAATAAGCCGAAGTCATGTTAGGTTTTTCTTAAATAAAAATAGTTTAGACTTTTTAATTTTTATAAACTTATTTAATCGTTTTTTGAAAAATCGCTTAATTTTCGTGGTTAAGTATATTACAATGGTTAAAAAAATTGATCAAATGGTCCTATTAAATAAAATAATAAAAAAAATATAATTTATTTTTTCTTAAAAAATAGATTATTTATATGACCGTTTGATCGAGTACTATTAACGGTTGAGATTTGGTGTCAAATTAAATTTTGACATCTTGGTATCATTCGGTCCTATCCCTAAAAGCTTAACTCTCGAGGCCAACATGATTGTTCCTTTGAGATGATACTATCTCGATCTTTATCTTATCACGAGTCAAATGATATCAAATGTCTCTATAATAGTTTCCTCAATATTACACTATGCCAAATTTGTCTTTTAGCAGCACCCCTACGAAAGCGCTTTTAGGAAAAGCGCTGCTATAGGTTTCGCTAAAAACAAAATTAAAAAACACGAAAAAAAGCGCTCTTATAGGAGGGGTTACGAAAGCGCTTTCAAAAAGCGCTGGTAAAGGCATGTGTACGAAAGCGCTTTTCAAAAGCGCTCTTATAGGGGGGTTATGAAAGCGCTTTTAAAAGCGTTGCTATAGGTGGGGGCTACGAGAGCGCTTTTACACTAAAAAGCGCTGGTAAAGGCATGGGTACGAAGGCGCTTTTCAAAAGCGCTGTCATAGCCTTTTTAAAATTAAAATTTTTAAAAACAAAATTATACTAACGCGTTTCATAATCCCTAATTCCTCTTTCTCTGCCATCGCTGCCCAGAAAACTCAGAAAATCTTTCACTGCCATCGCTGCAAACTGCAAACTTCACGCATTCAACTTGCAAACTTCACGCTTTCACGCATTCAACCGCTGTCGCCCTCACTTCGAATCTGCAGAAACCACTTCGAATCACGCACAGAAGAAGTCAAGGAGAGAAGACGAAGGAGATATTGATTCTAAAGAAACGTACAGGTTCTTCCATTTCATGTCAATTCTTCATTTACGATTGTATGATGATTATGATGTAATGGGGTTATTTAGGGATTGACTGGGATTAGTTCTTGACTGGGATTAGGGATTGCGGTATTTCTATAATTCTTCATGTTTGTTGCGGTAGTTCATGTCAATTCTTCATTTACAATTATGTTAAAAGTTTGGCTTCAATTTTTTGAAGATAAGTTGGATAATGCATGTGTGATTATTTCCTTTACTAATACGTGTTTAGAAATTGGTTGTTATGGATGTATATTTTGAGTATAAAATGTTTTGTTAGTTAATGTATATTTGATATCATTCTAAGTTTGATTGCACCTCTTCGAGTACAGCCATGCTGATTTCGCAAGGTGATAATTGTTATAGAATGTAGTTTTTAGTATCACAACCCTTGTGTCACGTGTTATGCAAACTTGTATTCTTGACATCATGGAGGAAATTCTTGTTCTTTTTTGTTGTTTCATTCTCCTAACTAACTGTGGCCCTTTTAGATTTTTAAATTCCTATTGCTGTATGCGAATAGTTTATAGAATATTTTTTTATATTTGATATGCTAATACTTAGATGGTTTGAAGTTAGACTGATTTATGAAACATCTATCTTGTATGATGTTATTAATAAGATGGTTTCAAGTTAGACTAATTTTTTAAATGTCTTGATAACTCTATTTTTCTAGTTATGAAATCAGAATTAACTCTAATAGTACATTTGTGCAGTATGGAAATAAAATTTGTTTACCGATAGAACATGGACTTGAAATGCTTTATGTGGGAGGAATGTACATATGTACACACACACAAGTATCATATATAGACAAACTCACTATCTAAAGATTTTAGTTTGCTTTCTGCTTGTATGCTCAATTCATTATTTATAAATTCAAACAATAAAATTTGATTACTTACTAATTCTCTTCTTTCCTTTGAATTAGTAGTGTTTCCCGGCCTAGTTCGACGTACAACGCTCATTCTCTGCGTTTTCTTGAGTTCGGTAAAATCCGAGGTAAATTTCTTTCTCAAATTACTTGTATCTGCAACACAAAGTTCCACAAACATATACACTAATTAAGTTCAACACAACACAACACAACTAGTAATTTTTGACATATTTCTTTGTCTTCTACAGGTTCATTGGCTCTTATATAGCTCCTCTTTTGAAAGGTGAGTTATTATTGATATCTTGTATTTGCTTTGTAATTCAATTGTCCTAGATTGAGATACTTCATTAGTGTTTAAAGATAGTAAAATCAAATAGGTTAATTAACAGTTTACTTTATAAAAATATTTTTCTTATAATAGTGATGCTACTTGATAATATTTTTCTTATACATTCTTAATTTGCGTTTTGACAGAAACGTATTATACCGTTTTGTGCCTTAATAATTAGTTGTTTTTGTTTAGCTTAATTAAGACATGGATAAGACATGGATGAATTCAAACCGATTGTCGAAAGAGTACGAGAAAGGGGTATGGGAATTCGTTAAGTTTGCGGTTACGCACGCCGAAGACCCGATTCGAATGACGTGTCCTTGCTTGGGTTACTGTTATGGGGGTCAGGTTGACGGGGTGTAATACGACGTATACTTCAAACGACGATTGCACAGACACATACGATTATGATCGAGTCGAAGAGATTGCAGAAGCGCTTGAAGAAGATCTTGAGGATTGTCCCAAAATGTTCGAGAGGTTGGTAAGCGATGCAGAAAAACCGTTGTATGATGGTTGTATAAAATTCACAAGATTGTCTACGGTGTTAAAGTTGCACAACTTAAAGGCGGACAATGGATGGTCGGATAAAAGTTTCAGAGTTATTAGCCCATATGAAAGATATGCTACCAGAGGATAATGTTCTTCCCAATCGAACGTATGAGGCCAAAAAGATGTTGTCCTCTATTGGCATGAGCTATGATAAGATACATGCATGTCCAAACGATTGCGTTTTGTTTCGAAACGAGTATGCAGCGTTGAATGAGTGTCCTAAATGCGGTGCCCCTCGATAAGAAAAAGTTGTCTCCAGCAAAAGTCTTATGGTATTTTCCGATAATTCCGAGATTTAGACGCATGTATCGTAGTGAAACCGATTCAAGACACTTGACTTGACATGCAGATAAAAGAATTATTGATGGAAAGTTGCGACATCCGGCAGACTCACCAGAGTGGATGAAAGTTGATAATGATTATCCTGAATTTGGAAAAGAAGCAAGAAACCTTCGCTTGTCATTGTCTACTGATGGAATGAACCCGTGTAACACCCGTATAATTTTAATATTAATTTAATTTGGATATTGGATTAATAACTAGAATTATTATGGATTTTATGAAAATAATGGAAAAGAGGATGGTTTGTGGCATTTGGGCCATGTGGGAGATTAGTAAAAGAAAGGGGTGTGTTGTAGTAAAGTCTTTACTAATTTTATTATTATTTTTCATAAAATAATTAGAATTGGGGAAAGAAAGGAGAGAACGTGGAAAAGAGAGTCTGAAGGTTGGAACACGAAGAACTGAAGGAGAACTGAAGAAGGAGAGACCAAAACTCAAGAACTCTTGACTAAGGTAATGGGGGACTCTCCATTTAATCTCTATTATTGTGTTGTGGATGATGATGTTGATTAGGAGTATTGTTTAGATCAATAGGTTCTATGTTCTGATTTTACTGTTTGTGTTCATCATTTGGGTTGAAATTTATGACTGTTAATCCCTAAAAACTGAGTAGATTTAGGTTGTGATGAGTAAAATCGAATATAGAGTCATATACTATTGATGTTGAATGAATCTTATGTTGTTTAGAATGTGGAATTTCTGGTTTTAGACCCAAATCGCAGGCTGAAACGAATGGATTCGCGAAGAAGACGAATGGGTAAGTTTCAAGTTTTTGGAGCTGCTGTCCATTCGCGTATGGTACACGTATGATACACGTATGGGGGGGGGGGTGGGGGTGGTACGCGTATGGTACGCTCCCCAATTGTGCATCAGAATGCACCTTCTGCTGGTACGCGTATGGTGACTGGCTGGTACGCGTATGGCTAGCTGGTACGCATACGTGTGTGTTTGTGTGGAAAACAGATTCTACTCATACGTGTATGATACGCGTATGGTGCGTGTGTTGTGGATTTTTGGCCCTGTTGGTACGCGTATGGCCAGCGTAAGATGCAGATTTTTGCTGTTTTGTGAATTTTGAAAGTTTGACGACGTGAACTTTTGAACTGATAAATCTGTATGAATTATTGTTATATGATTTATTGAATGATGTTAATGTATATACGAACATGCTTGTTAATAATGATAATGATGATGATGAAGTGAGTATAAGATGATGTTACTCATAGTATGATGATGATGAAAGTATGTTGTATATATGTTTGCATGCATTCATGATCATTGATGAGGGCTGAATCCTAATGATGAGAGGATTCAGTGAAGGGAAAGATTCCCACTGTGTGGAATCTGTGCTGGCAGGGCCGTATCTGGATGATGTTAGATCGGTCGGTGGGTGATTCCCATTGATGATGTTTGGTACCACATGCCTAGTGTCAGTTTCATACATATGCATAACTTTTATAACATGAAATAATGTATTATGTGTTATGACTTGATAATTGATGAAGATGTATATGACGGAATGTCTGAATATGAAACGATTGGGTGAATGATATAACTATGATATATTGTTATTTATGATGCAATAACATTGGTTAACTGTGATGAGACTCACCCTTACTCGTTGTCATTTTCAGATTGAGGATAGCGGCTGACTTGGTGAGGATTAGCTCATAAGTCGATTTAGTAGTTAGCGTCAGGTGTAATGCTCTGGTAGATGTAACACTGGGAACGCGATTTTTTGAGTTCTAGATGATAACTCTATTTGTTTTAATTTATTTTGAAGTCTGATACATTAATAATGTGATGATGACTTAACGATTTATTTCCGCTGTGTAAACATGATAATTTGAATTATGAGTTATGTTAGATGTTTCTTGGTGAATGCATGACATATGACCAAACGAGGTTTATTTTATTTTGAACTGTGACACCTTTCTACATGTTACTCTGATTTAATTTCGTTAATTGCTGTAGGTTATTAGAGGGGTGTTACAACCCACATGGTATTCAAAGTATCTCGCATAGCACCTGGCCTGTGATTCTTATGATCTATAACCTACCTCCGTGGCTATGTATGAAGCGTAAGTACATGATGTTATCTATGTTAATTTCTGGGCCTAAACAACCAGAGAATGACATAGACGTATACTTGGCACCCTTAATCGAAGATTTAAAGTTTTTGTGGGAGAACGGTGTGGAGGTTTACGATGGGTATAGGAAAGAAAGTTTCAACTTGAGGGCAATGTTGTTTGGAACAATTAATGATTTTCCAGCATACGGAAATCTATCAGGGTACAACAATAAAGGTAAAAAAGCGTGTCCTGTTTGTGAAGATGAAACCGATAAGACACGATTGGATCTTTGTCAGAAGAATGTCTTTCTCGGTCATCGTATATTCTTAAATTATAATCATCACTACCGTGGGTGGAGAAAAGCATTCAATGGAAAGGCCGAACAACGTACAACCTCGACTTTTTTGACAGGTGATCAAATTTTTGAAAAGGTGAAAGATGTGAGCACTCAGTTTGGCAAGCCTTTTGCACATTTACTTGTCAAGGGTGGGTGGAAGAAGAGGTCAATTTTTTTTGAACTTCCATTTTGGAAGTCGCTGTACGTAAGACATTTCCTCGATGTTATGCACATTGAAAAAAAATGTATTTGACAGTGTTATAGGTACGTTACTCAATATACAAGGAAAGTCTAAGGATGACCTTAACATAAGGAAGGACATGGTAAACATGGGAATGAGAATTGAATTGGGACTCGTGACGAAAGGAAGACGAACATATCTGCCACCTGCTATTTACACTCTATGTAGAAAGGAGAAGAAAACATTGTGTAAGTTCCTCAGTGAAGTTAAAGTTTCAGAAGGCTACTCATCAGATATTAGAAGACTTGTGTCCATGAAAGACCTCAAGTTAAAGAGTTTAAAGACGCATGGTTGCCATGTTATAATGGAACATTTTCTACCAATAGGTATACGTTCTATTCTGCCAGAAAAAGTAAGAAGCGCAATAACTAAACTGTGTTTTTTCTTCAGGTCAATTTGCAGTAAGGTGATCGATCCTGCGATCTTACCAACATTGCAAAAAGAGATAGTTGTTACTTTTATGTGATCTTGAAATGTATTTTCCTCCTTCGTTTTTTGACATAATGGTTCATCTAGTCGTTCATCTTGTGAAAGAGACACAGTTGTGCGGACCAGCTTATATGAGATGGATGTACCCTGCTGAACGTTATATGAAAATATTAAAAGGGTACGTGAAAAATAGAAGTCGACCGGAGGGTTGTATTGCCGAACGATACATTGTTGAAGAAGCGGTTGAGTTTTGTACTGAATATCTGTCAAATGTTCAATCAATTGGACTCCCAAAATCTCATATTGTTGAAAAAAAAGAAGGAAAAAGGCTAATTGGAAATAAAGTTGTGACAATATCAATGGTCGAGCGGGATCAAGTGCATTTGTATGTTCTACACAATGAGATTGAGGTTGAGCCGTATGTTGAAATGCACAAGGTTGTTCTCCGAGGTTTAAATCCGAATAGAAATGAGAATTGGATAGTACGAGAGCACGATCGAAGTTTCATACCGTGGTTTAGGGAACATATTTATTCAAAGTATCGTTCAGATCCTGCTTCAGTAACAGAAAGGTTGAGATGTTTAGCATATGGTCCAAGTATAGTTGTGTTTTCTTATAGCGCATACACAATTAATGGATACATATTTTATACCAAAGAACAGGATGATAAAAGTACTATACAAAATAGTGGTGTTACCTTGGTAGCTGAATCAATGCACATATCAAGTGCGAATGACTTAAATCTGAAATTTGCAAATTTTTCATATTTTGGGGTTATCGAGCGCATTTTGGTGTTTGATTACGTGAAGTTTCAGATCCCTGTATTTGGTTGCAAGTGGGTTAAAAATAATAATGGCATACGAATGGATAAGTCAGGATTTTTGCAAGTGGATCTCAATAGGTTGGGGTACAAAGATGAGCCTTTCATTCTAGCCTCTCAAGCTAAACAAGTGTTCTATGTCAATTATCCGACAAGTACGAAATGGTCTATAGTGCTTTTATCTAACAAAATAATTGATGAAAACATTGGAGATCAAGGTGATATTGGTGTTGGCACTGAATCTTGTACAAGAAACGATCAAAATGAGAATGAATCTTGTACTAGAAATGATCATAATGAGGGTATTTGGATCAATCCAACCGTCCGCGTTGTTAAGAGACGCGTAGAACATAATCCTACCAAGAAAAGAAAGAGACGTTAGTGAAAAAGGTAATAGTATACATATTCCGACAACTTTCTTTTTTTGACACAAGTACTAATGTGCTTTATTCAATTTGTACCGATTGTTATATATTCAATTTGTATAGTTTTTTTTTAATTTGTATTTCGATTGTTACAATACTTATTCAATTTTGGTGCATATTTTCGTTTTGTACATAACTTTTGAACCATGTATCCGTTTGTCGACTTCTTTACATGTAACTATACTATTTTGACGATTCCGGAGCTGCTCATGCACTTATCTTTGCATTTTGGGACTATTTTTTTATCGGTTTTGCTTCTGCCCGTAATCAAAAGTAGGGCTTAGGGTCTGAATTTCAGAAAACCGACTTCATTTTTGAGTCCGTGAGGACGTTTTACCATAGCCATGTAAATTTCGTTCAATTCTGACAACTTTCTTTTTTTGACACTTATTCCGATTTCACCGATTTCGATTCCGATTTACTTGTACATGGTTACTTTGACATCCATTTGACTTATATAGATTGTTAACTTATTAATAGTGTACTAATGTGCTTTAGTTTGTTTGATACAGGTCAAATGGCTAGTAATCAAGAAAACTCACAAGATAGAGATGCTCCGGATACAAATCCTCCACCTGATACATCATCAACAGAAGTTGCACGAGGCATCACCATTATGAAGGGAATCATTTGAGATAGAGACAAAGGATTAATATATATTTTAGAATGGAATTCTGATAAACAAGCAATTGGTTCTAATGCTGCAAAGTTGACAAGCTACATTGGTACACTTGTTCGTTTGCATATTCCAATCTCCGTATCTAAATGGAATTTGAAAAGCAAACCATTGGACGAGAAAAAAGATATGATTTGGTTTGAGCTTAAGGTATCATATATGGTTGTTGTTATTATCTTGACGATGATTTGTTTAAATTACTTATACTAACACACTCTATGCATATGTTTTTTCGCAGAGGTCTTTTAACATACCAGATGGGCGTAAACACTACATACTTAGTTTGGCCGAAAAAAGATATAGAGGGTGAAAAGCTTTTTTAACAAACACCTATCTTAAGGATAAAGAAGGAAACTTTCTTGAAGAGGCACCGCGACGTCCAAAAAAATATGAGCTCTTCATTAAAGAAGAAGATTGGGCTGAGTTTTTAAATCAAAGAGATGAAGCTTTCCGGAAAAGGAGTGCCACAAATAGGGCGAGAGCATCAAAACCCGCGTATCCATACAAAAAAGGGCGTTTGGGATATGCACGCTTAGAGGAAAAAATTGTAAGTAAATAGAAATGCTACGTTCTTATTAATTGTTTAAATGTGTTTTAATTGACGATTTTATCATTTGTGTCAATGCATAGTTAGAGGAGACGAAACGTGAGGAAACCTCACTTCCAGTACATGTGTTGTGGAAGGAAGCTCGTGTGGGCAAGAATCGAGCTCTTGATCCCGATGTTCAAAAAGTTTATGATGAATGTGTAAGTATAACACTGTGTCTTTAATTAAATCAAATGTTTATTAATATATAATTGATTTTTTATCTCCACTAATAATTATTGAAATGTAAATGAATTACAGGAGACCATGTCGCAATCGGTATTCACCGGTGAGGACCAGGATAAGTGTACTTAGTAGAGCACTAGATGTTTCTGAGTATCCCGGTCGGGTGAGGGGTAAAGGTCATGGTGTGACTCCAGCCTCTTTCTACAAGCATTCTAGGAGAAGAAATCCTACCAATGAAGAAGTGTTGCAAAAATTGCAGGAATTACAAGCACAAGTCTCTGAATTGCAAAGAGATAAAGAGATGTATATGAGAGAAAAGTGCAATACTTCATCGGTGAAAGAAACTAGTGATAAAGCTAGTATCAACTGTCAAAGAAAATTTCCCGAGGTAATTATAAATTATTTTTCTTACAATTGTTCTATTTTATTAATGATAATGACTCTATATTTATTATTGGTTTAGGGCATTTTATCTTGCCAACTATACTTATCGTCACCGAATTATCGCCTAGTTGGCAAGGGAAAAGTGCACAACACTTTGGGAGATTTACTTCACCATAGACCGCTCCCGGATGGACACCTGAAAGTATCAGTTGATGTTGTATTAGATCATGATGTGATGCTACCGGTACCTGACATGGTCTCAGAGACAACATTGCTGCGAGATGCAATAGGGTCATTTGTTGCATGGCCCTCGGAGCTCATTATCATTGGTGATGAGGTATGTTGAAAACCATTATGAATCATTTAGTTTTTGAAATTGCATCACTAAAAGAGGTACATTTAAAGTGTTAATATATAATCTAAATCTGAAATTGCATGATTTTATAATTTACCTAAGTTATATGATTTTTAGGTATCTGCTCGGGGGTCACAACAAGTGACGCAGCAAGTTCGTAGCGTACCACCCAAGGAAAAGGGTCCTCCAAAGCCAGGGGCAAAAAGAGGTGGTGCTTTTGTGCCTCGATACCGGCAGACGCTCGGAACACTTGTTGATATGTTAGATTTGACGAATGGTGCTTTCCGTGAAATTAATATGGATGAAGCTGTCTTTGGTATTGAATTCCTCGAAAATATTACACTAGATGACATGCATGAGATTTTTTCGCATGACCAACTAGGCGTCGGTAATGTTCACTCATCTATCCGGTAATCCGATGAATATATTATTTAATTAGTTGAACAATTTATTTACACATTTCAATGAAAATAATCTAATGTTTATTATGTTTTTATTTAAGGTTGTTGTATGACAAAGTGTTGCGCGGGACTGAATTGTCAAACATATTCCATTTCGTGTCTTCCGCCCATTGTAGCGGACAGACAATTGCTATAGAACCGGAATCAGTTAGACAGCGCTTAGTCGATAGATTCCTGACCAGCGATAATACAGAAAGTCTGTTTCTTTGGGCGTATAATACCCAACCAGTAGGATTAGTTTCTGATTTTTGGTTCATCTAATCTTTGTTTCTTTTGCGTAGCAAAATTTTCATATAAACTTTTGTTTTAATTTATAGAGCACACTGGTTGTTGCTTGCTATCAACCCTATAAGAGAAGTGGTATATTTTCTGAATTCGGTAGATGGTGAGTGGACCAATTATCCGGCTATGAAGTCAATGATTGATACGTAAGTGGGATCGTTCTAAATATTCGTGTATATTTATATATTTAATTATTTGTGAGATTGATCTAAATATATGCTTTTATATTTTTGTTAGATCAATACAAGTGTTCCGAAGTCAAAGAGACGCACAGGTATCCCGGACTAAATCAAACAACATTACTTGGATCAAAGTGCAGGTACATTAATTTTCACAATTTTGCTTATAATAGTTATGCTACTTGAAAAAACAAGACAACTATAAAATCTTATTTGTTTTTCTATGTAGTGACCGCAACAGCGAAACAATTATGATTGCGAATACCTTGTTTTGAGGTTTATGAAAGAAATCATTCAAACGAATATATTAGAGATTCCAATCACGGTATGGATTTATAACTTAAGATAATTTCTTATACTTTATTACATTTAACTAAATCATTCATATTATGTTTTTGTTATGTAGTACTTTGATGACTTCTATGCTGTTTCTTACAAGAGACTTAAGTTGGAAGAAATCAAAGAGGAATTGTGTCAATTTTATATTCAGCAACTATTCATATAGGTATGAATACATTATTATGTGAAAAGTTTTATGAATACATTATTTTGATAATGACTTTGTGTTTGAGTTTCTTTGGTGGATGTTGGTTCATTTTGCTTAATATTAGTTGACGATGATGACGTTGTTATATGAATCAAGTTTGTTTTTGTTGTTGTTAAGTGGTGCTGATAGTTTGATTTGAGACTGGATTGATGACACATTACATTGGTGGATTGAGTTGCAAATCACATGAAATTGTTGCTAATAATATTGTTGATGTTACTGAATGACAATTTGTTTTCTTGGAAAATTTGAAGTATAGATGTTGGAGCCTTTAATTGACTGTGTTGTTCTGTTCATACTTTGCAGGAACAGGATCGTGCGCTCGTCGGATTTTTTTTACATTTTGGGTTTATATTCTGATTTAGTTATTGTTAGAGATGAGTTAGTTATATGTATCTGATTTAGTTTGTTTGACATGAGTTAGTTACATGTGAATTGAACTACAATGGTGTATATATATATATATATATATATATATATATATATATTATTTTGGATTATAATGGTATTATATTAGTATATATATTGTCCTACCTATGGTTGAAAATATATTACAGGTCGAAAAGAAATATAGGTTGAAAATATTACAGGTTGAAAATATATTACAGGTCGAAAATATTACAGGTTGAAAATAAATATAAATTACAGGTCGAACTGGGAGGCTTAAATTACAGGTTGCACTTTAAAATACTGCGTTTAGCAACGACAGCGCTTTCAAAAACGCTCTTAAAGGGCTACCTACGAAAGCGCTTTATAACTAAAAAGCGCTGCCTAAGATAAAAAAAACATAAAAGATAAAAAAAAGCGCAACCTACGAAAGCGCTTCTGGAAAAAGCGCTGCTATAGGGGGGCTACGAGAGCGCTTTTCTGGATAAAAGCGCTGCTATAGGGGAGGCTACGAGAGCGCTTTTCTGGAAAAAGCACTGCTATAGGGGAGGCTACGAGAGCGCTTTTCTAGAAAAAGCGCTGCTATATGGGGGGGCTACGAGAGCGCTTTTGGAGTTTCAAAAGTGTTGTCGTTACCTACGGCAGCGCTGGCTTTGGCAGCGCTTTTTAAGCGCTCTAAAAGCCCAAAAAAGCGCTCTAGAAGCCCTTGTACGGCGTAGTGTTACTAGTATCTAGAGTAGGAACCTACCCCTCAAATTGAGTCTTCTCAGTCATAATTTCTACAAGTTTCATCCTCGGGTATTTACTCTTCATCCCATGACATGATTCACTAAAAGTAATATATTTGTGATTAATGAACTTTGATCCTCCAAGTTCCACTTCCAACAACTTATAACCCTTCCTACCTCTTAGATAACCATCAAAGAAAGAATCCACAACTTTATCATCAAGCTGAATTAGCTTGATTTGTACAATATGTAAAACTTAAACGACCTTTAAAATAGAGTAGGTTACAATTTTCTCATTCCAAACCTCCATAAGTGTTTGGAGATTTATTCTTGTAAGTGAATACCTGCCAACTAGGTAAAGTTGCTCTGACATCAGCCTTATTGTAGAAACTCAATGAAAACTCAATAGTCACATGCATTTTTATCCCTTCTTTTTTGCAAAACTCGTTAAAGTGCTATGAAACAAAATTCAAGCACCCATCATACTTTGACCTCAAATGCCACAATTTGTTTTTTTCATGAAAGTCTTCACTAGCTAATGATGAATGAACAACAATGTTGAAATATTTTAAAATACACCACGTATTTTTTAATGATCTCTAGAATATACCTCATGTTCCAGAACTCATAATCATTGGAAATTTAAGTTTGAGTGTACTAATACCATGAATCTTGCAAGACTTATTGTTGCCAAGTAGAGTACTTCACCTTGCTCTTGCTTCAAAGTTTCAAAGTACTCTTTTCTTGGACACATGTGATAAGAGCAATTTAAGTCCATAATATAACCTTCTATAGTTCCAAACTCGAACCCACTAACGCACAAACACTATCATAATTATCCTCATCAAAGGAAATTACAATCTGAATTGAATCATCACTGCCCCTTTTCCCCTGGACAAGCTTTAATATAGTGACAAATTTTCAGACAAATGTCAAATCTCTTTAATTTGGACATCCATATATGCTCACTTCCTCCTATTGATACTCTCAAGTATTCACTACTATCGTCAATATTCAAATATTTCACATTTGATTAAAATAAAAAAATTATGTTAAAAATATATTTGAACACAACTAAAATAAACAAGCAGTAGAAATAAAGAGATATAAGGGATAAGAATATTGCACTAGAAATTTATATAGGTTCGAGTAACCACTTGACCTACGTCCTCTCTCTAAGAATTTCTTCTTTAGAATTTCACTAAATGAGTGAGCTTTTCATAGGTTATGCATACAAACCCTCTTACAATAAAACTTGGAGTTTTACACATACTAGCCTAAAAAAATACGAGATTTTGTACCAGAATACTCTCGAATCAAATGAAAGCTTTCATACCATGATTAGCTAATGAATCAAATGGATATTTTGTCGAACATCTCACAAACCAATGAGAGCTTTATAATAGGCAAAGCTCACAAATCAAACGTGAGATTTTGACAAACAACCTCATAAACCAAACAAGAATTTTTTAACTTGGTTGAGCTCATAACCAAACGAAAAAAATCTCACAAGAGATATTACAAAGATGCCCTAACACCAGAACCAAACATCTCACAAGTAAATTTCACTCTTAAAGCACTAAAATTAAAATGAAGAAATAAAGAGAGAGTATAGAGTGGAGAGTGAGAACGAGTATTCAAGATAAGTTTTATGGTGTGTAAGAAATTAAAAATGAGGTCTCTATAAATAGGACAAAGTATGACTCAAAAATAGAAATAATCTATGGGCTTTTTATGTTGTTGTCTTCTTCCTGACAATGACTACGACGTTAGTGTTAGGGTTGTTTAACAACGATTTTACAAAAGAACCGTAGAGATATCCGTATTATTTTTTATTGAAATATAAATAAAAATTAAAATGTGCGCATTAACGTAAAAAGAATAAATTATTTAAGACTATGTTTGAATACAATAAAAAGAACGGAGCGGAATGGAACAGAGCAGGATAGAATGAGGCGGAACAGAGCATAATGGAATAGATACGTCTTTCCATTGTTTGGGAACTTCACGATGGAATAAAGTAATTTTTTCATTCCGTCCAAATCAGAGGGTACAAAAAATGGTGGAAAGTGATGGAATGCATTCCATCTGATACCACTCCATTCCATCCGTTTTTAATCAATCCAAACGATGGAACATAAATTTATTTCATTCCATTCCGCTCCCTTCCATCTTATTCCATCAATCGAAACATACCCTTAAAAGCTTGATTGTATTACAACAGTTATGGAAATAACCGTAATTATATCCTTAAAATTTTTAATTAAAAATAATAAAAAATGTTAGCACATGAATTTTAAAATGTCACTACGATTTTGGGAAGAACCGCGGTGACTTTGGCATTTTTGTATACGCGTTTTGTAGTAATGTAGCGTCAAATGAAATTACAGTTTAATTGTTTAAAGAGTTATTTATTTTAGGGTCTTGCTAACGAGTGTCATCAGGACACTCTTTAAGCATATTAAATAAAGAAAATATTCTTTATAAAAGTCATGATTTCAATTTCCAATGCATTGAATGCATTCATTTTTAAAAAAATTTACCACTTTAATCACTTAAAATGTGTCCCAAGAACACTGGTTAACATTTCCCTTTATTTTATATGTCATTGTTATTTGTTCTCATATATAATTTTTTTTAATATAATTAAATCTTTCAATTTTATAATAATATTGATTCCGACATGACATCTATGATTGTAATGCGCAAACAGTGATAGACAAATCATTTTATTTTAAACTCTACATAAGTTCACTACTTAATATGATTTGACTGCTATTTTTTTTCCCATAGTAAACACGTGTAAAATAGTCTCATATTAACTATGCATATAAACTAAACTTTTAACTATCCGACAAGATTCAAATAGATGTGAGAGTGCTATTTTGAAGAAAATATAACTCATTCACATTCACTTGACCGAGAGGTACAATGGGAACTTTACAGATAAGATAAAATTTTATGATTTGTCAAAAAAGTAAATAAGGTTACCTAAGCCAATTCTCACATACACGCCCTTTACGACTGCCATGCACACCAACCAACGACCATGAGATGAGATGAGACCCAATCTACATGTCCTCACGACCAAATAATAAACTAATCATATGTTTATTATTTAATCCATTTCTCTCGCATTGCATCACCTCTATAAATACATTTATCAAGTAATCAAGCTTTCATCATTAATTCTTCTAAAACTTTATAATATATACCAACATATATAAACAGACAGTCATTGAGTTTTCGTGGAAAATAATATTTGAAACTAATTATTCTTGTGTAAAAAATGGGAAACTCTTGCATGGCAGCATCGTCAATGGAATGGGACGGAGAGGACTGGGAATCTTTGGAGCAGCCAAAGCCATGTTCATCATCATCATCATCATCATCATCAAGTAAGGTGTTAGACGAAGCTGCTTATCTTGATCATCGTCAGAATAAGGAGAATAATATATTAGGAAAGCTTAGAGCTTCTTGTGATGCAAATGGTAAAGTTACGTTGAAGATTTCAAAGTGCGAATTAGCCGAATTATTGGGAGCGATACTACAGAATAATAATAAAAATCATCAACAGCCGCAACTGGTGATGAAGAAGAAGAAGGAATTAGCTTCTGCAGAACAAATTCTGTTTCGGTTAATGAAAGCTAGAAATCATGAAATTGAAAAAAAGCATCACGGTAGTGGTCAATGGAAACCAATGCTTGAGACTATTCCTGAATGTTAATTAGTAATTAGTAAACATTACTTGGGTTAGTTTAGTTGTTTAGTATTACTTAGATAAGCTACTTATGGCCATGTACATTTTAGTGACTTGTGTGATCTTCTCTTCAATTATATAAGCGGAGATATGGTTAGAAAATTAATTATAAATTAAATGAATTGAGGATATCATCGTATAAGAAATTACTTTTTTTTTTTAAATATTTCAAATTGTCTTAAAGTTAACGCGCAGAAATATTCAGGATAATATTTCGAATTTGCATTAGACCAATGAAAATTTGAATGTGGGAAAGATGAAAGTTGAGATTTGTAGAGAAGATAATCTTCATATATTTTTTCTGAATTTGAAATTATGAATTTATATGCTAAGTGGTGTTATTTCACAAGGTTACAACCATTTTCTTGATGAAGCACATCCTTTCAGCAACACTTTTTTTGCTGAGTGTTGTAACTTTTTGCCTACAACACTTCAAAAGCGTTGTCTATTTTGACTGCATATTTTGCACCTATTCATGAAGCATTGCCTATGTTAGAATTCAAAATACAAACTGCCTATTGCAACAGTTCACAAAGCGTTGCTAATTTCCGGATTCAAAACACTACAACGCGCAAGGCTTTTAAAAGCGCTTTTTTTGGCCTTTAACAGCGCTTTAAAGCGCTGCCAAAGCCAGCGCTGGCATAGGCTACGAAAGCGCTTTTAAAAGCGCTCTGGTAGGCCCCCCTATAAGAGCGCTTTTCTGGAAAAAGCGCTCTTGTAGGCCCCCCTTTAAGAGCGCTTTTCAGGAAAAAGCGCTCTGGTAGGCACCCCTATAAGAGCGCTTTTTTCAAAAGCGCTTTCGTATGTTGCGTTTTTTTTTTTTATGCTTTTTATTATTTCTAAACCTGCACTTTTGGCAGCAATATTTTAGAACCTGTAATTTACTATTTTTTGGCAGTATTTTTTCATGAACCTATAATTTATCATTTCAAATCGATATATACCATTATAATCGATATCGATTATATACAAAAAAAGTATTATATTATATACCATTAATGTAAATCAAAATACATATATACATATTTCTAAACCAAAACAACTAAACCAATTCACATATTTCTAAACCAAAACAACTAAATGGGAAACAACTTCCGAGTTCTTATGCAACCAATGTACGCTTCCTGTATTATCTGGAGCTATGTTGTATTGATGCTTTAGTGGAGAACCAGTAGTCACCTGAGCTATGTTGTATTGTGTCACAGAATATGAATCAAATAACTGTACCCCGAAGGATCCTTCCACAGAAGACTTCGGGGTACAATTACTTGATTCATATTCTATGGAACATAATCGGCAGGGGCACATTGTGTTCTATCCTTTACCAGTCCATCCACTGTTTGAAGCTCAACCTACAATAGAAAAACGTGATTATTACTAACTACATATAGAAAATCTTGAATCATGTAAAAGTTGATGAAACCTGCCTACAGTTGTTAGTCCTTCCGAGCTTAAAATGAATATATCCAGCATCACCAAGTCTCTTCTCATACAGATTGACAAGCTCTTCATTTCCAACCCAAAATTCCTGCACAATTCCAATTTCCAACATAAAAAAAAATTCATAACAAGAAAAATCAAAAGATTTCATACGAAGTAAACATAAAAATCAACACAAGGATCAAACTCTGAACAAGCAACATAAAACAAATTTTTTTTTATAATATGTAACAAACAAGTCCTGTATATGAAATGTTTATAATAAGAGAGCTAAACAAAATAAGCTTAAAACAACTAATGAAAATGTCATAAGTTCTTTTCGCATTGTCTTCCATAACAAGTGCATACTTCAGTCAACAGATAAGCTAAAATAACTTCACCTAAACATGCCCTTAACATGAAAAGTAAAGACTTATGCAGTTGAATGCTCACTAATACTCACAAGTGAATTTATACAACTACTAGAAAAACACGAATTACCTGCAAAAAAAATATTCGAAAGGTATAGCTGCGGATTTTTTTGGGAAATTATAAATAAAAATTTGTTTCCTGCAGCCCAGGAATGATTCACTTTACCCTTTTCCTCTTTTTATTCAATGTTTCACTTCTACTACTTATTTTTCTTTTAATACTTTTATATTGCTTAATCTCCAATTAAATACTCACTTTTCATTCCAATCAAAACATAAACAACAACAATCCATTTCAAAAAATGCACAACGATGTTAAACAATCCATTTCAATTGTTGATTCTGGAGGAAAAAATGAAAGATTTGATGAAAAAGGAGAAGAAACCTGCCTACAGTCATGGCGGAGGTTGCGAACAAGAAGACTGGTGACGGCGACGGGGACTTGGACTGCGACCTCCTCCTCCGCCTCCTCTTCGGCTGTAACGGGGTGGAGGCGATGGAGTGTAGCTTCTTCCTCTTTCTCTCTCTCTCTCTCTCTCTCTCTCTCTCTCTCTCTCTCTCTTATATGCTAGGGTTTCGCGTGTTTTGGATCTGAAACAAAACGCGTGTGTTTGTAAAATATATAATTTTTTAAATGGGCTACCAGAGCGCTTTTCAAAAGCGCTTTAATAACACCCCCTACCAGAGCGCTTTTATCCCAAAAGCGCTTTCGTAGCACCCACCCTATAAGAGCGCTTTTAAAAGCGCTTTCATAACCCCCCTACCAGAGCGCTTTTTAAAAGCGCTCTCATACCCCCCCTACCAGAGCGCTTTTTGAAAGCGCTCTCATACCCCCCCCTACCAGAGCGCTTTTTTTGCATCATTTTCCCTTGTTTATTAATTTTGTTTTTAGCGAACCCTACGAGAGCGCTTTTGCTAAAAGCGCTTTAGTAGCTGCGCTTTAGTAGCTTAAATTTGGCGTAGTGAAAACATGTTGCCTACTCTTCACTAGTGTTGTCTATTTTTGAAGGGGACAACTTCTCTCCCCATCACAAAAAGATGGGTAGTGTACCTTCAATCAATCACATAACACCATTTAACTTTTACATATTTAATTATTTATTAAATTGTACATTTGTTTGTTGTTTTCAAGACATTTTACATTAAGGGTAACCTTACCCAACATTTTGAGTTGGGTAAATAAGAATTCACCATTTTTGAATTCATAAAACAAACTTCACTTGTATATCTTCTTATCATTTTGGAAAACACTTATGGTAATTAATTATTACTAATTACAACAATCCCCACTTGTTCTAATAATGGCAAAGTCAATTCTAGAAAAAGTGAAACAAAGAATGTTAATACGGTTGTATATCTTTTGATTTGAACTTAACCTTAGTAAGGACAACACAAAGTCTAATATGAGTTTTAGGTACCAATGCTTTGAAATTGTTATTCCTTGTGATTAGATCGGTGTTATCTTACACAGACACTTTAATGGTTATTCGCCTACATCTCTCACCTATCACTATTTATGGCCATGTGTTTTTTCTGTTTCGTGAATTTTTAGTGAAAGAAATTTCATTTCTCGCTTTGAAATGACACCATAGGTGAAGTTCATATTGTATCTATTGCTATTGAGATACTATTCTCGATATAGAACTTCACTAAGAGTTTGATAAACTCAATCTTTAATATGCAATAGTCAATATTATTACATAATATCGCATCAGATCAACAACTTGTTGTTACTCATTGAAAATCTTAAGGTTAATGTTCTATTAACGTTAAATTGGTTGTCACCATTGTTGGAACTCTTAATCAAGGAGTTTCAATACCATACCTCTTGATATAGTCTTTACTAATTTAGTTGGTCCAATAAAGGGACCAACTAAATTATAACTCGATTGTATATTTGTGAGTGAGTTCAATCGTTAATAAATTTTCTCACAAAAGAGTACTGTATAAGACCTGTGTGACTGGACTTTCTATTATACACTTCGCTGAATGCTCTAGCTAAAGTAGATTAACTGTCGCATTGTATCAAAACCTTTGAAATATTGTCTTCAGAGCCAAGGGAACTTCCAATAGAAGGTCCCTCAACCATTTACCTTCTTGACCTGCGGAAGTGAGAGACATAAACTATGATTCCAGGCTCGAAAGAGTAATAAATGTTTGTTTCTTTCTCTTCAAAGAAATTGCACCTCCAACTAGAGTAAATATCCACTCAGTTGTAAATTTATGATATATATATCACTGATCAACACATTTTGATGCAGATTCTTCTACGATTGTACTTAGACATTTCTATAGTTTGTTTTATTAATTTTAGTATATTGTGTTTTTAGATTTAAGTTTATTTTTTCCCTTAATTTATTTTTGTATTTTATTTATGACATTAGCGGTTATTTGATACTTGTTCACTGTTGAGACCATAAGATGATTTGCAGGATGCCGTTTTGCTTGTTCTAGTTTGAGTTGGAAAGCTAAGAGAAAGAGCTACAAGTTTTGTGTTGAAATCCAAAGCGGATTCAGAGTGCAAAATTATCAAATAATTCATTGAAGTTCCAGACTTAAAAATTATTTAGTTTTGGGCCATTTGGGGCTGGTTTTATGCAGGGCCGGTCCTTTGAATTTGAGTTCCTTGGGAGAATGAAAAGAGAGGTGCCCCTATAATTTTTTAACAATAAATATATAAGGATAAGAGAAATGATTGGATAAAAAACACATTTTTATTTGACACTGTGCAAAAAGAATAGAAATATAGATCTTTGAATCAATGTTTATACTACATCAAAACATGAAACACTATAAAAAGACTTAATATTCTTCTTCTTGATCTGGTCTTTTTTCCTATAAAAAAATTGACCAAACCTTTAACATTATTTAAATATCATCCTCTTAACATTTTTTGTTGCAAAATCGTTAATAATTTGTTCATAATCAAGGTTCTTTAGAAAATTACTTTCAATTGAACCAACGCAAGACTATTTAATCTATCTTGTGACATAGTAGATCTCAAATAAGATTTTTAATAATTTTAATTTAGAAAAACTTCTTTCAACATATGCAACACTGATAGAAATAGTCAATATTACTCCATAATCTATGCATGCATTAGGAAAACAATTAAAAGTCTTTGAAGAACTCAATATCATATAGCTTGATTTTGATTCAACTGTTAAAACTTCTCTAATAACTTTCAATTCTTCAAATAAAATTTTACCATCAAGATCAAGAGAATCGTCATATTTTAAACAAGTTTCAAGATGTTTACAACATGATTTCAAGTTCCTAAATAATGATCTAAGCCTTTCAATACTAAACAAGAATCCAAAAATATTTTCATATGTGCTATACTGCTCAAATCTTCTATCAAGTTAGCTAATTGTTTGATCTACAATACATAAGAAATAATGATTTCGAAAAGACTCTTTAGTAGACTCAAGATTCAGTTGAGTGGGTTGATATGGATTTTCATCATAGTGTTGTTTTCTACTAAGTTGAGGTTTTTGAATAAACACACATTCAATCTCTATTTCATTCTCAATCTTTTCAGCACTAGCCTTAGCATTTACAAATCCATATTCTCTTTAGCAAGTATTTTTGTAATAGAAAATTCTCTTTTAATATATATATATATATATATATATATATATATATATATATATATATATATATATATATATATATATATATATATATATATATATATATATATATATA
Organism: Vicia villosa; assembly: GCF_029867415.1. Taxonomy (NCBI): domain Eukaryota; kingdom Viridiplantae; phylum Streptophyta; class Magnoliopsida; order Fabales; family Fabaceae; genus Vicia; species Vicia villosa. The sequence continues at coordinate 116,050 of NW_026704994.1, read as the reverse complement.
TGGATAAAATAAATTTTTGGTGCCCCTAAAATTATGGGGCCCTGGACTCCCGCCCCGCGAGCCCGTGCTCAGGGCCACTCATGGTTTTATGTTTTCCGACCCTATTTGAATTAGAATTGCGAATCCTTATTTTATTTAAGAGAATTCAACCGCGATACTGTTGATTATTCGCTATTCAAGAGAAAATAATTTTGTTTGAACGATTTTAATGGAGAACTGATTCTCTCACGGTTGATCTACTGTAATTGCGCCTCCATCATACTTTGAGGTTCTTATATTTCCCAATTAATCTAATCTCCTTTTAATTCTTCTCTTGATATCTTATTTGCTTAATTCGAATTGTCTCAGAGTTGATTGATTTATTTCGATGATTGTATGTTCCTATACTTTAATGTCGTTTGCTTAATCCACGTTTGTTTTATCATGTTTACTTAATTCATGATTGTTATATCTGGTTCATCTACTTAATTCGGAAATTAGGAATATCTATCGTGTAGTATCAATTGCGCTTGCTTGATTGATATTTTAATCGAAAAAGGGAATAGAGTCCGTTAGGGATTGGAAATTATTTGGATCGATGATAAGTGGGAGATAGAATGCTGTAGATTAATCTATTAGTTGTAATTGTTGTTAAACTCGTGTTATTTCTTCTGTTTGGAATAATAAAAAATCAAACCCCCTATTGTTTCAATCAGTTGGTTAATTCATACAAGAATCCTTGTGATATAACTCGAGCCATTGTCGCTAAGTACAATTTTTAAAATTACTCGTTTTAATGATCTCCATCACTCGATATCTAGCTCGCATCAAAGTATCCTTCTAATATGACTTGAAACTCACCATAAGGAAATTCGAGATTTTTAGTTTTCAAAAGAAAATAAAAAATCCTTATATGGCCATCCAATGCTCACCATTTAGATTGCTAGTAAACCTACTCATTTTACCAACTAAAAATGCTATGTCAGATCTAGTACATTGTATCAAATACTTTAGATAATCAGTTGCAATTGCATATTTCAATTGAGCCACGACTCTTCCATTTTTCTTTGAATTTTGACACTACGATCAAATGTAGTACTTACTTACTTGAAACTTAAGTGTTTGAAATTTTCAAGTACTTTCTCGACATAATGTGTTTGACTAAGCTCATTACCCCCACTGTTTCTCTTTACTTTAATCCCTAAAAGAGCATCAACTAGTCCTAGATCTTTTATCTTGAATGTGGGAGTTAGAAACCTCTTTATTACTAAAATTTCATTCATCTCGTTGCTAATGATAAATCATGTAATCAACATGTAGACAGAGGTATATCACAGTGTTCTCGCACAACTTTGTGTATAAATGCTTTTCACAAGAATTAGATGAAGAAGGTTTTTAGATTGATCATTTTCTAGTTTGATAATATTTGTCTTCATAAAAAATGAATAAGATATAAGATGTATCCTTCACAATCTCCCCCTTTTGATGATGACAAACTATTTGAATTCGTGTTTTGTTGATGATTGGAAAGTTTCCCCCTAAGTTGTGTGTCTCAACCTTAATTGGCGAATCTTGCAATGACAAATTCAAACTTTTAATATCATTGTTCCAGTGCTTGTTTTAATCCATACAAGAATTTGATAAACTTGCACACCTTTTGTTCATTATCAAGAAGAACGTAACCTTCCAGTTGCTTCACATAAATAGCCTCATTGAGATCTCTATTTAAGAATGTTGTTTTGACATCCATTTGATGGCTATATGGTCATGCAAGGAAGCTAATGAAACAAAACTCTAATTTTTAATGTGCTTGCTACTAGTGCATATGTGTCGAAACAATCAACACCTTCCTTTTGTCTAAAACTCTCGATTATTAATCTATCCTTGTAGGAGTTTATTGTACCATCATTATGATTACTTCTAAACACCCATTTGCATTCATTGGGTCTTGGTCATTTAGGTAGAACTACAAATTCCTAAGTACGGTTTGAAATAGGAGTCGTTTGAAGCTACTGCTTTCGTATAAGTCTTAGGATCATCTTCCACACGAAGAATAATAGGATCCTTACAAACAAAATTTTCATTATTTCCTTATACCAGATAAAAGGATATAAGTCAATAATCGAATTTGTTCAGTTCCAGATCCTTAGCCTTGCGGACTTTTGCTTATCCTTAGTTCAAGTTGTGTTTCAACATTCCATGAAGAATCTTCCTTATGAGGTTCTTCATTAGTGGAAACCTAAAATTCCTTATCCTTCATTATGAGAATATTTTTTCAAATAACCAAAATTTTCAATTTTAATACTAAACTAAACAAGCATTCACCATAAATTTCAAACTAACAATATTTCAAACAAAAAATTGGATTAAACAGGAGACACCACTTGAATTGACGCCTCCTATATTTTATACAATTACTTGTGTATTTACCTGCGAATTTGTTGTTACTTACAAATTTATTTGCGAATTTACCTACAGACAAAACTTTGCAGGTAAATCTGCAGTGGCAACAAGTCCGCAGGTAACTGAAAAAGTTAATAAAATTATAGGAGGCGCCAATTCAAGGGGCGCCCCGTCTTAATTTTTTTTTGTTTGAAAATTAAGGTGAAAGGTTGGTATTAAAATTGAAAATTTTTGTTATCTTAAAAAAAAAATTCTCATTACAAGTTTCTAAAAGAATTTCAACTCAATAATTTCATTAAACTTAAAATTTAGAAGTCTTCATGCTTAAGGTGTATAACCTACAAAAACCTATTTGAATAAAATGATACTAAATGAACATGCTTTAATAAAAGTAACAGAAATGTTAAGTGTACACTTAAACTTACAACAACACCGTATATAAATGCGGTTGAATATACCTTTTTTTTTTAATAATTGTTGGGGGTTGCTATGTGTACACCATAATCTTACACCATAGGTGTACACCTTAGCAAATATAACATGCCCATGTGATTATTTGTGTATTAGAACAAACAAAAATTAAATATTAAATATTTTAAAAAGGCTTAATTATAATTTTGGTTCTCCTATTATCCATTTTTTAATTTTGGCCCCCCTATTTTAAAATTCAAAATTTTAGTCCCTTTATTTTAGTTTTTTTTAGGATTTTGGTCCCCTTGCAAATCCAAAGACAATTTTTAATGAAATCACTACGCCAAACAAGGAAAAAGACGGCGCTTTTTTTTTGCTTTAGGCAGCGCTTTAAAGCGTTGTCTATTCCTCCGCTGCCGTAGGTAAAGCCAGCGCTTTTTTTCACCTTGAAAGCGCTGCTAAAGGCACCCTTTAGCCAACACTTTTACCTATAAAGCGCTGTTAAAGGCCCTCTTTTGACAGCGCTTTTATATTAAAAGCGCTGCTAACGGCCCCCTTTAGACAACCTTTTCTGAATTTTTTTTTAAGAAAAAGCCTCTTAAAAGCGCTGTTAAAGGCCCCCTTTAGGCAGCGCTGTTCCCACAAGCGCTGCTAAAGGTCCACTTTAGCCAGCGCTTTTTTCTTAAAAGCGCTGTTAAAGGCCCCCTTTAGGCAGCGCTTTTTTAAACAAATTTTTTAAAGAGCTTTTAGGCAGCGCTTCTCTTTTAAAGCGCTGTCTAATGTTCATGAAATTTTTAGATGCATCTATTTAAAAAAGGCTTCCCCAGGTTTTCACCACATTTTGCACCTGTATATACCATTACAAATTTCACATATAAACCAAAAAAAAACTCTATTTTTCAGAGCTAAGATGCTAAATATATATATATATATATATATATATATATATATATATATATATATATATATATATATATACACGAATAAACTTTGTGTTTTTTATATGCTAAGATGCTAACAATATATTAATAAACAACAACAAAATTACATCCAATTCAATGAAAACAATTGCATCATCCAAAATATTGTTATTTTTTACACAAGTCAAAAGGATGCTAAATATCTACTTTTTCTTCTTGCCAGCAACTGTAACCTTTTTACCCTTCAATATCCTGCAATTGCATCAAACCATTACAATCACAAAACAGAATAACAGAAAACCAAAAACAAAATAATATAAAGGTGAAAAACATTCTACATTAGTGTCCATAAAACTATTCTACATTTGCCACGAATGTATTTCAAACGACCTACATATCACTAAATAATATATGTAGATAGATCAAATATTGCAACATGCACTTGGCTATACTCAAAATTCTCATCAATTATTGTAAGATTTCAATATACCTATACAACTTTCAACTCAATCATGAATTGACACCAATCCTCCTTAAGTTCATCCAACTTAGATCTTGAGTAAGTAGCACACTTGAAGTCATCAAAGTACTACAAAATAATATAACATGGTATGTTTAAGTTAAAACTATTTCATTATATGAGAAATATGTGTTAAATATTAAAATAACTCATAAGGGTTTTTCAATGATTCAGAACTGAGGTTTATTATTTGGGAGAAGAAACGGCGAAATCAATGGGGGAACCATTGAAAGGGATTTTCGTTTTGGGAGAAGATGAAGAACAAAAATGCTTTCTCAGCAGATTTTTGGTTGTAGAGAAGGGGTTTCGTTTTGGGAGAAAGGGTTTTTCGTTTTGGAAGAAAGGGTTTCGTTTTAGGAGAATAGAGAAAGAACGAGAAAGGGTTTCGTTTCTGAGAATATAATTTTCAATTTCAATTTTAAAAAACCTAGGGCAGCGCTTTTTTAGTAAGCGCTTTCTAATGTTACACTAAGGTAACGCTTTTCAAAAGCACTTTTTAAGGTGAACCTAAGGCAGCGCTTTCAAATTATTATTTTTTAATTTATTTGAATTTACACAGCGCTTACATAAAAAGCACTGGCTAATGTTACCCTTTTAGCAGCGCTGTCTAAAGTCGACCTATACCAGCGCTTTTTTCATACAGTTTCCGTGTTTTTTTATTTAACATATAACAACGCTTTTGTACAAAAGCGCTGTCTAAGGTGCGCTGTCTAAAATGCTTTTTGGCGTAGTGAATGAAAATCACATACATGAAATGTTCAACATAAATCATAAATAAAATTAGATTTTTTAAACATTTCACTACTGAACTAGCACTGACACATCATCAATGTGAGCATCATTTCATTTAAAATTGCGTTCAGATTTGCAGTGGACCAAAATCCTCAAAAAACTAAAATATAGGGACTAAAATTTCGAATTTCAAAATAGGGGGACCAAAACAAAAAAAAAAAGAATAATAGAGGGACCAAAATTGTAATTAAGCCTTTTAAAATAAGAAAACCGTATCGTATAAGTTATACGGGGTGGGTGTTATTTTGAGTGTAAAGATAACATTTTCCATAATTGTTTGCATCGAAAATTTTACGGTGTAAATACAATGTAAACATAGCACCCCACTCTAAAATTGTAAAAGTAATCATGCTCATAACACATCCCTATATGTTAATAATACTTTAATTTACCTAATTTTAAATTAGGATATATCTTTATATGATCTATAATATAATAATAAATATTATTTAACATAGACATACATTTATTCATAAAGTATCAAATCCAAATTTATATTCATAATTTAAAATTATAATCTTTAATGAATTTATCACTTTAAGAATTAATAAATTTTTAATATAATAATTTTAAAACAAATAATTATATATAAATATAAAAAAAATTTATAATATCAAATTAATGACATGTAAAAACAATACAATGATTATATAGAAACATATTTTATATTTTTGCATAATCAATTGGTATTATAGTTACAAGATGATATCATTTTGTATTATAATATGATTATTGTATTTTTCTTTTACATATCATTAATTTGATATTATAGTTATAATACAAATTATAGTCATGAGAATAATTATATTATAATACAAATTGATATCATCTTATAATTATAATACCAATTGATTATGCAAATATATAAAATATGATTTTATAATTAGAGTAAATATTATAATTATATAGCATACCGCAACAAATAACATAATTATAATAATTATTCATAATTATGATCAAACTGATATTATCTCATAATTATAATACCAATATATTATCTCATAATACTAATATATTAGCATATTGGTATATTGGTATATAATATTATGTATAGTGTACCACAACAAATAACATAATTATAATATAGTCAAATTCTTTCGAATTATTATGAAAGACTCTTAGTACATATATGTAAAACACAAATATCATACAGTATAATTCATTGCACTACAAAAGCTTAATTAACTCATAGCAACAACGAAAAGGAATTTCTCATTACACTCATATAAGTCGGAAAACACCTTTGAAAACTCCAAAATATTTTCCGGCTATGCATTTTCGAAGGCATCATTTTCTCATTTTTAAATATTTTGGATATGCATATCCGAAAACACCCATATTTGAACTACTTTTAAATATTTCGGATATGTATGTCTTAAAATACCATGAAGCAGTTTCGGATATGCATATCTGAAATAAAATCTGATTCTTGAGTTTTAAAAACAACAAAATTAATACCTTCTATTATCCGACAAATATTTAATGAAAATAAAAAATACGTAGATTATAGATAAAAAAGCAATATCATAATATATAAATAGTTGTTCGGATAAGTACAAAACGTCAAAATATTACAACACCATAAAAAGTCATAAACAATACATAAATAGGCGAATACTACTGAGTATGTCTAATGTGAACTCCCTGTGACCTCCTCTGCCTCCTATACGTCGATGCACCGGACGCCTCATTGGCCATCCTCTGTACTATGGCAACCGCCTCTAAACCCCCATGCTCAATGATACATCTCTCCAATACCTCCTACCCAATCGAGTGCATCCACGGCATATTAGCAAGAGATCCGTGGCATGGTCATCCTCATCCCGGTGGTTCTCTAAGAGCTCCTCGTGCACTGACCTAGATGGACATCCCGGTGCATCAGGTGTCATGATAGGATGTGACACCTGATAAAACCATGTCACGTACCCATCTACACAATGCCAACCCTGATTGGCCCGTCAAGAAAGTGGAAAGACGAGGTCTCCTTGTGCTACCTTTCAGTAAATGCCCCCTGCATGTCGTGGCTTATGATACTATATTCGGTCATGCATAACACTAAGTCCGAAACCAACTACAACATCATTATACCACTGAGCATGCGGTTAAAACAGATAAAATATTTTTCGTAAATGGTTCACGGATTTTATGGTAGGTCGTTCTTGTGACAACAAAAAAACAACAATGTTAGTTAAACCGTATAAATTCATTTGAACTATTTGTAATTAAAACGGTTGAATTAGATAGTGCAAAAAAATAACAACCTTGTCGTCCCAAATACTTTGAGCAGCATGGTCATGGTAGTAAATTATGAGGAATGTGTCAAAAGGCTCTCTCGGGAAGCCCCCTCCTCTACGTCCTGAGCATCGTCGCGCTCAGGGTGAACCTCAGGTACCTCCTCGTCCTCGACAACATCCCTTTCCTCCTCCAACTCCTAACTAACCTCATGAGAGGAAGACACCCGAGACAGCTGACTCCTTGGTGCAGTTGATGGTCCTTAAGCTGACTCATCCATTTGGACTTGGACTCGGGCTCGACCCAGTCCCCGTCTCGTAGTCACTCCTTTTTGCGCGGATCTCTCGCACCAAGCCGATGCTGTCTGTGCCTGCCTCCCCTGTCTAAGTCGGGCGGTCGATACTTGATTATCTGTCATTTTCCTTAAAACAAAATTTCGTAAGATTATGAAGAAAACAAAATTGAAACTTAAAAAAAACAAATCCTACCAAATTTCGGAAGTGCATATCTGAAACTAGTAAGAGATAATTTCAGAAATGCACTTCCGAAATTAGATGCGAACATCCATTTTTGGTTAAGTTTCATTTCTTGCCCTAACTCAACCAAAATCCCATATTTTACATCTAAATAGTATCATTTAACTACAACATCATTCAACCTACAATAATATCTTAATTTCTAACAACAAAAACAACATTTTAAATCTATAGTTAGAGATTGTTGAAACTTACACTTTATTGAAGTTTTTAGTGTAAAGACAATATATGGAGCTTTAAGACTTGAATGGAAGTTGAGTTGAAGTTGTAGGCTATGAAATGCGTCCTCTTCTACACTTGAAAATGGGTTTGAAGTTGAATTTTGAGTATTCTAAAAACTGAAGGGGTGGCTGTTTGCGTTTGTTGATAAACACCAAAATATTTTGGAGATGCGTCTCCGAAATAACTTTTTTTAATTATAAGGAGAAATTCCCACAACGAAAACCAAAATGTATATAACACCAACAATGGTTGGCAAACTTTGATTTCAATATGGCATCGTGACATCAAACTTTAAATTATGATGTGGTCGTTGCAATATTTTAAAGCGATTATCTAATGCGATTAAATGTGTTAAAGATGAAAAAAAGATAGACCAAATAATTTTTTTAAACAATGCATAATCTGTTCATGCCTAATGCGATATTATGATGTGATCGTTACAACACTGTAAAGTAATTTTAGTGTATTTTAGGATCACACCACAATTGCAGTATAGTGTGGATCTGGACACAACCGCAACTACAATATTACACAATATTACTGTTCCACCATTTGATGTGGTAGACTAAATCAGAGCCATCGGGTCCCGAAACTCGGCAAAATTACTTTTTTTTTTATTTTATTGTAAACACATGTAAAATAGCTCTCCACTATTTGTGCATATAAATTAATCCAACAGGATTTAAATAACAATAAGATATGGTGCCATTTTAAATAAATTGCACAACGAGCACGTTCTTAAGAAAAATATCACCAGTACTAGTCACTCACGTGGTGGTAATTATAATATTTTAATTCAATCTATGACAAGTCAACTAAATTAAATCCCCCTTCAATGATTTTATCTGACTGAGCGGTATACTATTGTGTACTTGGAAGTATTAGGCTACCATTCCACACAATCAACCAAAAGATTCATCGTATTCTATACATTGGTATTTGGTTCAATGGTCAAACAGATTACACCCTTTACGACTGCCATGCACACGAACGAACGAACGACCATATGACATAAGACCCAATCTAGTTGCCGTGGCGATCAAATAATAAACTAATCATAATGTTTATTATCTAATCCATTTCTCTCTATAAATACATTTATCTAAACCTCTCTTTCTCTTAGTACTACAAACTTTCATCATTTATTCTTTTAAAACTTAATTAAATATACATTCACTGAATTTTCGTTGAAAATAATATTTTAAACTAATTATTCTTGTGTAAAAAATGGGAAACTCTTGCATGGCAGCATCGTCAATGGAATGGGATGGAGAGGACTGGGAAGAATCTTTGAAGCAGCCAAAGCAATGTTCATCATCATCATCATCATCATCATCATCATCATCAAGTAAGGTGTTAGACCAAACTTCTCATTTTGATTACCATCAGAATAAGGAGAATGATGTTTTAGAAAAGCTTAGAGATTCCTGTAATGTAAATGGGAAAATCACGTTGAAGATTTCGAAGAGTGAGCTAGCTGAATTATTGGGAGCGATACAACAGAATAATAATAATCAACAGCCGCAGAAGCAGATGAAGATGAAAAAGAATGAATTAGGTTCAGCAGAAGAAGTTCTGTTTCGGTTAATAAACGCTAGAGAGCATGAAACTGCAAATAAGCATCACTGGAGTAGTCACTGGAAACCGGTTTTAGAGACTATATATGAATGTTAATTGATTACTAAATTACTAAGATTAGTTTAGTTGTTCAGTATAATTTATAAGCTACCTATAGCCATGTACATTTTGGAGACTATTCCTCTTTAATTATATAAGTGAAGATATACCGTTCCTAAAATTTTTATATGTTATCCAAATTTTTACATGTTGGAACACTACTTAATTAATTTGATGAAAGTAATTAAGTGAAAATAATATAGTAATCGAATGGATTTTGATAAATATGATTTGATATCAACCTAAAAGTTACTTTAAAGTATGATGTTATCTTCACATATTTATATAATAAAGTGCAATCTAAGTAACGTAAGACTTCAAACAAATTTTAACACCGACCCTCACATATAGCGTAAGTCTGGATCAAATGCCAACATTGTAATTCTTAACCAAATTCTAATATCATGTTAAATATGTTTGGATCTCAACTCCAAAATTTAGCTCACACTACGCCAAATTTAAGTTTTAGCAGCACACCTACTAAAGCGCTTCTAGTAAAAAGCGCTGTTATAGGTTGCACTAAAAACAAAATAAAAAAACACGCTAAAAAAGCGCTCTTAAAGGGGGGGGGGGGGGTAATGAAAGCGCTTTTCAAAAGCGCTCTTATAGGGGGGGCTATGAAAGCGCTTTCTAAAAGCGCTCTTAAAGGGGGGGTATGACAGCGCTTTTCAAAAGCGCTCTTATAGGGGTCTTATAGTGGGGGATATGAAAGCGCTTTTGAAAGCGCTCTTAAAGGGGGGGGGGGGGGGTTACAAAAGCGCTTTTTAAGAGAAAGCGCTGGCATAGGTGGCCCTTCTAAAGCGCTTTTCAGAAGCGCCCTCGTAGGTGTTTTAAAATAAAACAAATTAAACTTGCCCCAATTAATTTCAGAAGCGCTTCTCAGTATCTTTCTCTTCTTCTCCTCGCGAACAAACACCCAGAATCCCTAAATCTCAGATTCTTCCCTAAATCAATTTCAGTTCCTCCGTCCTCCGTCTCCGCCGCCGTTTCCGCCTCCGTCTCCGCCTCCGTTCGCCGTTTCCGCCTCCGTCCGTTCTCCGTTCTCCCTCCGTTCTCCGTTCTCCCTGCATCCCTTTAGGTAATTTCTAAGTTTTTGAATATGCTGTATGTGGGTTGCTATATGTTCTTATTCATACTGCTATATGTTTTTGAATATGCTTATGAGAATTTGTTTGGAATTTTATATGGAACATTTAGAATCTTTAGAACTGACATTTAGAACAACACTGACATTTGGAACAACACTGAGTTTTGGTGGAAAGATTGAGGAAATTCTGAAATTCTGGGGAGTTTCATAGTTATGGTGAATTAATGAAATTGGATGATCATGTTTTGTGTTGTTGTTTGGATAATCATGGTAGAATTATGATTTAGTAAATCTTACATGTATGATTATGAGTTTTGAATCTTCCTTATTAGTTTTATGAGAGTTTAGGTGGTTTGAGTTGTGACATAAAACTAAGATTCAATGATGAATTGGAGTAAAATTAGAAGATGGAAATATGGTGTTTTGATAGTTAAAACATGTGTATAACTTGTTCCATGAATGGTGATAGATCAAAATTAGGAAATAATTAGGGGTCATTCTTATGCCATAATATTGGCGTAGCTTTTTGTTTGTTGGTTGTTGTGGTTTGTTGAATTGGAGTAAAATTAGAAGATGGAAATATGGTTGTTGTATCATTAAAAAAACCACTTTTAATGATACAAAGAAATTTATAAAAAAAAACAAAAGCTATAACAAACGGTTGCTATAGTAATAGAAATTAAGAGTTGCATTTTAAACTTTTTGCTTCTTAAGAGAAATAACACCCTCTTATTTTCCAGAAATACTTGAATTCATCCTTTTAAAATGTTAAAACTTGACACTTTTTGTTTTCTTTAAAAATGAATAATTTTATTGCATGCACTTTAGTTCATTTTAATAAAAAATATGTATACATGTGTTTCTCTATTTTTTTTTTTTGGTTACATGTGTTTCTCTATTTTTATTTATAATATAAGGAACATGTGTTTCTCTATTTTTTAGTTCAAATTTGCTTTCATAAAAAATGTTTGAATTTTAATATAAAAAGAAATTTCACTTTTTAAATTTATAGTTTGTTATAGTTTGTTATTTTCTTCTTTTTAAATTTTAATATCAATTTAGTGCCTCTCAACCAATTTTTTGGTTTGTGGACTTATATTACCTTGAAATAAGGTAATGTCTTCTTTAAGAAATCAGGTATTCTGATTAGGTATTCTATTATGATGATAGCTATTTATTATCTTGACAGAATTCCTTAGTACCTGATAGAGAAACCAAGAAGCATTTGTTTAGCTTAATTAAGTCATGGATAAGACATGGATGAGATCAAACCGATTGTCGAAAGAGTACGAGAAAGGGGTATGGGAATTCGTTGAGTTTGCGGTTAAGCACTCCGAAGACCCGCTTCGAATGCCGTGTCCTTGCTTGGGTTGCTGTTATGGGGATAAGGTTGACGGGAAACAGTTGGGATCCCATTTACTACGGTTTGGAATTGATAGAAGTTATACATGTTGGACAATGCATGGTGAGAAAAGTAACGGGAATGCTGGGTCGAGTTGTAATAGGAAGTATGCTTCAAACGACGATTGCACAGACACATATGATTGCGATCGAGTCGAAGAGATTGCAGAAGCGCTTGAAGAAGATCTTGCGGATTGTCCCAAAATGTTTGAGAGGTTGGTAAGCGATGCAGAGAAACCGTTGTATGATGGTTGTTCAAAATTCACAAGATTGTCTGCGGTGTTAAAGTTGTACAACTTAAAGGCGGACAATGGATGGTCGGATAAAAGTTTCACAGAGTTATTAGCCCTTATGAAAGATATGCTACCAGAGGATAATGTTCTTCCCAATCGAACGTATGAAGCCAAAAAGATGTTGTCCTCTATTGGCATGAGCTATGATAAGATACATGCATGTCCAAACGATTGCGTTTTGTTTCGAAACGAGTATGCAGTGTTGAATGAGTGTCCTAAATGTGGTGCCCCTCGATATAAGAAAAAGTTGTCTCCTGCTAAAGTCTTATGGTATTTTCCTATAATTCCGAGATTTAGACGCATGTATCGTAGTGAGACCGATTCAAGACACTTGACTTGGCATGCAGATGAAAGAATTATTGATGGAAAGTTGCGACATCCGGCAGACTCACCACAATGGATGAAAGTTGATACTGATTATCCTGAATTTGGAAAAGAAGCAAGAAACCTTCGGTTGTCATTGTCTACTGATGGAATGAACCCGCATGGTATTCAAAGTATCTCGCATAGCACATGGCCTGTGATTCTTATGATCTATAACCTACCTCCGTGGCTATGTATGAAGCGTAAGTACATGATGTTATCAATGCTAATTTCTGGGCCTAAACAACCAGGGAATGACATAGACGTATACTTGGCACCGTTAATCGAAGATTTAAAGTTTTTGTGGGACAACGGTGTGGAGGTTTACGATGGGTATAGGAAGGAAAGTTTCAACTTGAGGGCGATGTTGTTTGGAACAATTAATGATTTTCCAGCATACGGAAATCTATCCGGGTACAGCAATAAAGGTCAAAAGGCGTGTCCCGTTTGTGAAGATGAAACCGATACGACACGATTGGATCTTTGTCAGAAGAATGTCTTTCTCGGTCATCGTAGATTCTTAAATTCTAATCATCACTACCGTGGGTGGAGAAAAGCATTCAACGGAAAGGCCGAACATGGTACAGCCCCGCCTTTTTTGTCAGGTGATCAAATTTTTGAAAAGGTGAAAGATGTGAGCACTCAGTTTGGCAAGCCTTTTGCACATTCACTTGTCAAGGGTGGGTGGAAGAAGAAGTCCATTTTTTTTGAACTTCCATATTGGAAGTCGTTGTACGTAAGACATTTCCTGGATGTTATGCATATTGAAAAAAATGTATTTGACAGCGTTATAGGTACGTTACTCAATATACCAGGAAAGTCTAAGGATGGCGTTAACATAAGGAATGACATGGTAAACATGGGGATGAGAACTGAATTGAGACCCGTGACGAAAGGAAGACGAACATATCTGCCACCTGCTGTTTACACTCTATCTAGAAAGGAGAAGAAAACATTGTGTAAGTTCCTCAGTGAAGTTAAAGTTCCAGAAGGCTACTCTTCAGATATTAGAAGACTTGTGTCCATGAAAGACCTCAAGTTAAAGAGTTTGAAGACGCATGATTGTCATGTTATAATGGAACATTTTTTACCAATAGGTATACGTTCTATTCTGCCAGAAAAAGTAAGAAGCGCAATAACTAAGCTGTGTTTCTTCTTCAGGTCAATTTGCAGTAAGGTGGTCGATCCCGCGATCTTACCAACATTGCAAAAAGAGATAGTTGTTACTTTATGTGATCTTGAAATGTATTTTCCTCCCTCGTTTTTTGACATAATGGTTCATCTAGTCGTTCATCTTGTGAAAGAGACACAATTGTGCGGACCAGCTTATATGAGATGGATGTACCCTGCTGAACGTTATATGAAAATATTAAAAGGGTACGTGAAAAACAGAAGTCGACCGGAGGGTTGTATTGCCGAACGATACGTTGTTGAAGAAGCGGTTGAGTTTTGTACTGAATATCTGTCAAATGTTCAATCAATTGGACTCCCCAAATCTCATATTGTCGAAAAAAAAAGAAGGAAAAAGGCTAATTGGAAATAAAGTTGTGACAGTATCAATGGTCGAACGGGATCAAGCGCACTTGTATGTTCTGCACAATGAGATTGAGGTTGAGCCGTATGTTGAAATGCACAAGGTTGTTCTCCGAGATTTAAATCCAAATAGAAATGAGAACTGGATAGTACGAGAGCACAATCGAAGTTTCATACCGTGGTTTAGGGATCATATTTATTCAAAGTATCGTTCAGATCCTGCTTCAGTAACAGAAAGGTTGAGATGTTTAGCCTATGGTCCAACTGTAATTGTGCTTTCTTATAGCGCATACGCTATTAATGGATACACATTTTATACCAAAGAACAGGATGATAAAAGTACTATGCAAAATAGTGGTGTTACCTTGGTAGCTGAAGCAATGCACATATCAAGTGCGAATGACTTAAATCCGAAATTTGCAAATTTGTCATATTTTGGGGTTATCGAGCGCATTTTGGTGTTTGATTACGCGAAGTTTCAGATTCCTGTATTTGGTTGCAAGTGGGTTGAAAATAATAGTGGCATACGAATGGATAAGTCAGGATTTTTGCAAGTGGATCTCAATAGGGTAGGGTACAAAGATGAGCCTTTCATTTTAGCCTCTCAAGCTAAACAAGTGTTCTATGTCAATGATCCGACAAGTACGAAATGGTCTATAGTGCTTTTATCTAACAAAATAGTAGATGAAAACATTGAAGATCAAGGTGATATTGGTGTTGGCATTGAATCTTGTACAAGAAACGATCAAAATGAGAATGAATCTTGTACTAGAAATGATCATAATGAGGGTATTTGGATCAATCCAACCGTCCGCGTTGTTAAGAGACGCGTAGAACACAATCCTACCAAGAAAAGAAAGAGACGTTAGTGATAAAGGTAATAGTATACATATTCCGACTAATTTGTTTTATTCAATTTGTACCGATTGTTTTAATCAATAGTATAGTACTTATTCAATTTTGGTGCATATTCTCGTTTTGTACATAACTTTTGAACCATGTATCCGTTTGTCGACTTCTTTACATGTAACTATACTATTTTGACGATTCCGGAGCTGCTCATGCACTTATATGTTCATTTCGGGACTGTTTTTTTATCGGTTTTGCTTCTGCCCGTAATCAAAAGTCGGGCTTAGGGTCTGAATTTCGGAAAACCGACTTTATTTTTGAGTCCGTGGGGACGTTTTACCATAGCCATGTAAATTTCGTTCAATTCCGACAACTTTATTTTTTGACGCTTATTTTGATTTGTACCAATTTCGTTTTCGATTTACTTGTACATGCATGGTTTGACTTCCATTTTACTTGTATAGATTGTTAGCTTATTAATAGTGTACTAATGTGCTTTAGTTTGTTTGATACAGGTTAAATGGCTCCGGATAGAGATGCTCCACCTGAAAACTCACAAGAAAGAGATGCTCAAGAAAGAGATGCCACGGATACAAATGCTCCACCTGATACTGAAGCAAAAGAAGTTGCACGAGGCATCACTATCATGAAGGGAATCGTTCGACATAGAGACCAAGGATTAGTATACCGATTGGAATGGAATTCTGATAAACAAGCAATTGGTCCTAATTCTGCAAAGTTGACAAGTTATATTGGTACACTTGTTCGTATGCATATTCCGGTCTCCGTAGCTAAATGGAATCTGAAAAGCGAAGACTTGGATGCGAAAAAAAAAGCGATTTGGGACGAGCTTCAGGTATATATCATATATGGTTAATTGTTGTTATTATCTTGACGATAAATTGTTTAAATTACTTATACTAACACACTATGAGTATGTTTTTTTGCAGAGGACTTTTGAGATACCAGATGATCGTAGACGCTACATACTTGGTTTGGCCGGCAAAAGATATAGAGGGTGGAAAGCTTTTTTGACAAACACTTATCTTAAGGATAAAGATGGAAACTTTCTTGAAGAGGCACCGGGACGGCCAAAAAAGTATGAGATCTTCATTGGTGAAGAAGATTGGGCTAAGTTTGTAGAGCAAAGAGATGAAGATTTTCGGAAAAGGAGTGCCAAGAATAGTGCGAGAGCATCCAAACCCGCATATCCATACAAAAAAGGGCGTTTGGGATATGCACGCTTGGAGGATAAAATTGTAAGTAAATAGAAATGCGTTTTAATTAATTGTCTAAATGTGTTTTATTTGACGATTTTATCATTTGTGTCAATGCATAGTTAGAGGAGACTAAAAGTGAGGAAACCTCACTTCCTGAACATGTGTTGTGGAGGGAAGCTCGTGTGGGCAAGGATCATGCTGTCGATCCCGAAGTTCAGAGAGTTTTTACTGAATGTGTAAGTATAATACTGTGTCTTTAATTAAATCAAATGTTTTTTAATATATAAATGATTTTTTAATGTAAATGAATTACAGGAGACCTTGTCGCAATCGGCATCCACCGGTGAGGGGAGCGTACTTAGTAGAGCACTAGATGCTCCTGAGTATCCCGGTCGGGTGAGGGGTAAGGGTCATGGTGTGACTCCAACCTCTTTTTACAAGAGTCCTAGGAGAAGAAATCCTTCAAATGAAGAAGTGTTGCAAAAGTTGGCGGAATTGCAAGCACAAGTCTCTGAATTGCAAAGAGATAAAGAGGCGTATATGAGAGAAAAGTGCAACACTTCATCGGTGAAAGAAACTAGTGATAAGGCTAGTATCAACTATCAAAGGAAATTTCCCGAGGTAATTATAATTTTTTTTCCTTTTAAATTGTTCTATTTTATTAATGATAATGACTTTATATTTACTATTGGTTTAGGGCATTTCATCTTGCCAACTATACTTATCGGAACCGAGTTATCGACTAGTTGGCAAGGGAAAAGTGCACAACACTTTGGGAGATTTACTTCACCATAGACCGCTCCTGGATGGACACCTGAAAGTATCGGTGGATGTTGTAGTAGATCATGATGCGATGCTACCGGTACCTGACATGGTCTCAGAGACGACATTGCTGCGAGATGCAATAGGATCATTTGTTGCATGGCCCTCGGAGCTCATTACCATTAGTGATGAGGTATATTGAAAACGATTATGAATCATTTAGTTTTCGAATGTCAATTCTAAACCGTTTATTAATTATTTTTTACATTTTAATTTTAGACTGCTCCTATAAAACCCACAGTTAAGGGTAAAGGGATTTTACAGGAGGAGGAGTCCGTTGCATCACTAAAAGAGGTACATTTAAAGTGTTAATAATTAATCTGAATCTAAATCTGCATGATTTTATATTTTACCTAACTTATATGATTTTTAGGCATCCGCTCGAGAGTCACAACAAGTGACGCAGCAAGTTCGTACCGTACCACCCACTGGTCCTCCGAAGCCAGCGGGAAAAAAAGGCGGTGCTTTTGTGCCTCGGTACCGGTCGACGCTCGCAACAATGGTTGATATGTCCGATTTGAAGGATGGTGCTTTACGTGAAATCGTTATGGATGAGAGTGTCTTCGGTATTGAATTCAAGTCACTTATTACACTTGATGACTTGGAGGAGATTTTTAAGCATGATCAACTAGGCGTCAATAACATGCACTCATACATCCGGTAATATTCCCTCATCCGATATATTATTTAATTAGTCCCACAATATAATTTATTTACACATTTCAATGAAAATAATCTAATGTTTATTATGTTTTTATTTAAGGTTGTTGTATGACAGAGTGTTGCGCGGGACTCCGTTGTCTAACAGATTCCGTTTCGTGTCTTCCGCCCACTGCAGCGGAATGGCAATTGCTTCGGAACGGGAATCAGTTAGACAGCGATTAGTCGATAGATTCATGTCCACCGGCAATACAGAATGTCTGCATCTTTGGGCGTATAATACCCGACCAGTAGGGTTAGTTTCTCATTCTTTGTTCATCTAATCTCTGTTTCTTTTGTGTATAGCAAAATTTTCATATAACCTATTGTTTTTATTTATAGAGCACACTGGTTGCTGCTTGCTATCAACCCTATAAGGGAAGTCGTGTATTATCTGAATTCGGTAAATGGTGAATGGACTAATTATCCGGCCATGAAGGACATCGTTGATTTGTAAGTGGGATCGTTCTAAATATATATTCGTGTATATTTATATATATACTTATTTGTGGGATTGATCTAAACATATGCTTTTATATATTTGTTAATTAGATCAATACAAGTGTTCCGAAGTCAACGGGACGCACAGGTATCCCGAACTAAATCTAGCAACATTACTTGGATCCAAGTGCAGGTACATTATTTTTCACAATGTTGCTTATAATATATTTATGCTACTTGATAAAACAATGCACAACTATAGAATCTTATTTGTTTTTCTATGTAGTGTCCGCAACAGAAAAACAGTTACGATTGCGGATACTTTGTATTGAGGTTTATGAAAGAAATCCTTCAGGCAAATCAATTAGAGATTCCGCTCACGGTATGAATTTATAACTTAAGATAATTTCATATAATTTATTACATTTAACTAAATGTATCATTCATATTTTGTTTTTGTTTTGTAGTACCTTGACGAATTCCGTGCCGCTGGATACCCGAAACTTAAGTTGGAAGAAATAAAAGAGGATTTGTGTCATTTTTATATTAAGCGCTTTTTCATGTAGGATTTGTGTCGAATTGAAGTACTATAATATTATTGATGTTGTAATGATGTATATATATAATTTTGGATATTATAATGGTATTATATTAGTATATATATATATATATATATATATATTGTCTTACTGATGGCTGAAATAATATCGTCGAAAATAAATTACAGGTCGAAAATATTACAGGCTGAAAACATATTACAGGTCGAAAATATTACAGGTCGACTGGGAGGATTAAATTACAGGCTGCACATTAAAATACCTCATTTAGCTACTAAAGCGCTTTTTAAAAAGCGCTCTTAAAGGCCCACATACTAAAGCGCTTCTTTTTAAAAGCGCTGCCAAAGATTAATAAAAAAGCAAAAAAAAAAAAAAGCAACATACTAAAGCGCTTTTGTAAAAGCGCTCTTATAGGGGGGGCTATCAGAGCGCTTTTTCTGGAAAAAGCGCTCTTAAAGCCCACCCTATAAGAGCGCTTTTACAAAAGCGCTTTAGTATGTTGCGTTTTTTTTTTATTTTTTACTCTCACAGGGGGGCCTATCACAGCGCTTTTCTGGAAAAAGCGCACTTAAAGGGGGGCCTACCAGAGCGCTTTTTCCTGAAAAGCGCTCTTAAAGGGGGGCCTACAAGAGAGCTTTTTCCAGAAAAGCGCTCTTATAGGGGGGGCCTACCAGAGCGCTTTTAAAAGCGCTTTCGTAGCCTATGCCAGCGCTGGCTTTGGCAGCGCTTTAAAGCGCTGTTAAAGGCCAAAAAAAGCGCTTTAAAAGCCCTTCCTCGTTGTAGTGTCAAGGACGAGGTTTCCCTCGCATATTTATATATTCAATAGTACAGGAACATAAGCAATGTGAAACTTCACTAACACATAATCATATTTAACACTCACCCTCATGCTTAGCACGGGCTTGAGTCAAATGTCTACATTGCGGACATTAACCCAATTATGATATCATGTTAAATATGCTTGGATCTCAACCACAAAAATTAATCTAAAGGGCGAGGTTGCCTTCATATATTTATCCAATCAACATCTCAAAAATCTAGGTAATGTGAGACTTCAAACAAACTCCAACATCAAAACTACCAACTTCCTTAGTTTTGAGAAGGAGTTAATAAATAATGAAAATAAAAAATATTTATTCTCAAAAAAAGATTGCAACCTACATGAGTAATAATGATAGGTCTTACATTATATATACTACTTTAGATCTAAGTTGCATAAGAGATGAAACACAAAAACAACTTTCTTCGTATCATAATATGAATTAGAACTTACAATATATAGTAGGGTTAGTCCTAATCAAATGAGCCATTTAATTTAAAAACATAAACATAATTGGGTCACAAGTCTAAAGACACCTCTAACCATTAATAAAGTTATTTAATAGTATATATGTCTCTTTTTTCTATTGGGCCTTTTTGTTAGCTTATAAATGCTTAACTCCCCAATAGGAACCTTGTCCTCAAGGTTCATAGGAAAACGGCATGTTGACAAAGTAACAGGTTGTGGGTCGGATGATGGGCTAGTGGATGATGGGCTATCTGTCATGGGTTAGTAGTGGTTTGGATTATGAAAAGTGGGTGGGAAACGTGTGGGAGCTAGCTGGTTAGAGAAAGGAAAAGATTCCTTTCATGAATCCTGGGGCAGTGGGACGGTATGGGGAAAAGGTGAGTGTAAGCTGTGTAAATCTTGGGAAGTGGGGAGTAATAAAGGTGGAGTGAATTGAGGAGATAGAAGTCGTAAGGAAGGGACAGGTAGGGCCACGTGTGGTTGTGGTGCATCTGCCAAGGGACACGCGCCCCGCAAGGATTGGACCGCGGTTTGACTTTTGGGTACATGCATTGGGTTGACTGATGGAAAGGGAGAGAGTTCCTCATTTCTTCTAAATGCCACTTGCACTTTTCCGTCATTTCTTCCTTCACATTTTTTGTTAAACACTTCTTTTCTCACTTGTTCAGTATCTCTTAAACTTAATTCTTTTCTCTCAGAGTTTGTCAAACCAACTTTTTTTTTCTTAGAGCATTTGGATTCTGAGTGATGCAAAGATTCATGGTTTTTATTCTTTAAAGTTCCAGTTCCCTAAGTTTTTGTGGCTTGTTGGTGAGGAAGGATGAATTTCTTCAAGGTTTGTTGCATGTTGGTAGGGATCTCCAACGAAAGGGAAACATCCACAACCGGGTGGGTGCAAGATGATGACGGTAGATATAACAGGTAAGCAACTTCTCCTACCCATTTAACAACCTTGAACGAACCAAAGAAGCGTTTTGTGAGTTTTTCTGATGTTCTTTTTATGACAGATTGTTGACAGTAAGGTTGAAGTTTGAGTAGCACAAGATCGCCAGTATTGAATGTAAACTCTATTATCTTATTATTAGCTTGCTTTTCCATCTGAAGTTTACTTTTCTTTAAGTTTTCCTTTAACTAGTGAATAACAACTTGTCTTTGTTGTAGCGCAACATCCAATGGTTCAAGAGGTGTAGATTCTTCCAGATTGTCAGTGAGACTAGGTGGATCCGACCATAGAGAGCCTTATATGGTGTCATCTTGATGCCTGAGTGAAAGAAGGTACTGTACCATAGTTTTGCCAAATGTAAAAACTTAAACCACTGACGCGGTTGGTCCCTGGAAAAGTACCTAATGTATGTTTGTACTAATCGATTTACTACTTCTACCTCCTCCTCCGCCTGTTCCGCACATCATTGTGTAACTCGGAAAATATGGTCTGCACGAGGGTCATGCCGGGGAGAACCATCCTCAAAGAGTCTTGCATTTATGGCTCTTATACCCATCTACGTAACACCACGACATACCATTGTCACGCTCTCTTCCTGCTCATTCCAAACCTTATGTACCTCCAAGTTAGCCTGCCTAGGTGGTTCCCTAGAGATACTCTGAATGAATCCATAGAACCATTCCATTTTATGGAACAAAAGCAGATGCACGAGCCTAGTCCTCATTCTAGTGATCCAGTAATCTCCCCCTAATAAGAAGATGCAGCGGGCATGAGACATCATCTAAAGTGATGGTCATCTCACCTAGAGGTAGGTGGAAAGATGACGTCTCTGAGTGCCACTACTTTGTAAAAGCCCCGGCATGGCATGGTTTATTTCAATGTATGTAGATGAACATAAACTGGCAAGACCAAAATAACGAATAATATCTCCAAACCAATGATTAAAGGGTTATGGCAACTGCAGTATCTTCTTGTTATGGTTAATCATTTTCAAACAATCACGCTCCTGAAAAATAAAGTTTAATCAGTGTAGATTTATTTAGTTGACAACATATTGCAAAAGAAAAGAAATATATCTCTTCATTTCAGACATGTCTAGCAACATGGTGTGCATAATTATAATGTAAGGAGGTGTCATATGGCTCACCTAGATAACTCTCCAATGAGACCTCCTCCATGGCTTCCTCCTCACCTAAATTGCATCAATTTTTCTTCCACACACACACACAAATATATATATATATATATATATATATATATATATATATATATATATATATATATATATATATATATATATATATATATATATATATATATATATATATATATATATATATAGCCTAACCACTGTCACCATATTTGTGATGGAGGAACTTCATAAAGAACTAATTCTCAACATTTTGCAGCTGATTGTATGGTTGTCCATCTCTAATATCAGTATCGTCTATCTTCAAAATCGTTGAAAGAAAAGCGTATAATGTAAGGGTACTTCCCCATACAGAATATAACGAAACTAGTAGTTAGGTATTATAGAATAAATTATATAATACATAATTGTTTTGAAGGGAAAAAGAGAATTGAGTTATAGTTATTTTCAATAAATTGAATTCCGTTAAAAAATATATATTTACTATATATATATATATATATATATATATATATATATATATATATATATATATATATATATATATATATATAGTGTTTATGTGATGTGGATGAATCTTTGTTTGCTTGTGATTGTTATTATTTGTGTGGTTGTGATGTGAGTCGATTACTCTTGAAAATGGGTGATTAAGTAAATTTTAAGATGATGTACTTGATGATGCGATATTATATGGTTGTATGATTGCCTAAGTGGCGGGATTTGCCAAAGTGGCAAGATTTGCATTTGCATCATCATTTTATAGCATATGCATTGTTTGCCTTTGTGGCGGATTGCCTTAGTGGCGGGTTATCTTCCCCATTGTTGTGGGATGAATTTTGTATGGTATCTTCTCCATTTCATATCAGGTTTTTAAATGAATTTGTAATTTTGTAAGAAAGATGGTTGGTTTTGAACTTATAATTTTGTTTGTACGAACATTTGTTTATTAGTAAAATTCTAGAGACAATTTATTTTCAAAAGTTTTATTTAATTATTATCATGAGTTAGTACTTCGTAAAAAAATACTCATATTTTTTTTTTAAATGAGAATTTTAAATTAATGTCTTTATTAAAATCTGGGATGTTACAGAAATCACAGTGAGATGAGAGTTAGGTTGAGTATTGTTGTATTTGATGTATTTTTTCTTATCTTTTTAACTGAAGCTGGGAGCAGATATGATGATCAGGTAATAAAAATGTCTTAAAAGGTATGCTCATTAGTTATAGTTAGCATGTTATTTTTCTGTTGAAATTGTATTTGCATGCAATTTATTTAAGGAAAGACAACATATTAAATTTGGGGTTGTGATGACACTCTGTCATTACTTTTTTTTCACGAGTATTTGGGGTGATTTCAATAAAATATTAAGTCAAAGAGAAGCTAAAATTCCAAATAATAGCCAAGAATGACCAAGTGAAGAAATTTTGGGGACTTAGTGAAAAAAGGTACAAAAACACAAGATTGCTTATGCTTTTATCGCGACCGTGATGCTTTACATTATGGGCAGATTGAAGGTGCATCACAGTCACAAGAGGATATAGTGGTCGCAATGGGCCAACTTATAGGCTTTTTCTAACACGTTATGACGCATTGTTTCTCTGGTACAGAATTAGGGGCTTTGCATTTTTTACTTTAATGTGACGGTAATGAGTCCCAAAAAGGCAGTTTTGAGGCATTAAAAGCCATTGAAGGCCAAACTATTCAAGTATTTCACATGCAATCATCTTCTCAATTCTTGGTATTTTATTGTATTACTATGAGTAGCTAAATTACTCTAGATTAGGTTTTTCTTGATGAACTTGTTTTAAATCTATTAGGTTATATATTTAGTTTGATGTTTTATGAATAATAGAAGTTATATTTTCTATTTAATTATCCTTGTTCTTAATGCTTATTATTTGTGGACGCACTAATAATATGAACTTAGATAAGTAGGGATTACCGACTCTAAGCCTATGAATCTGAATAAGGATAATTAATCTACTATCACCAATTGAATAGTGATAGGATACCATTAGTATTGGATTTTGAATTAACGCACTGTAATAACACCTAATTATACTTTTGTCGACCGTATAGGAATAGGAAGTAACTGTAGAAATTAGTTAACTATACACCAAGGGATGGGGTATAGTGGCTTTGTTAATTTGCCGTAAAAATATAACGACTTTAACCTTCATCTAATGAACTAAACATGAACAAGGGATTCAAGACAAAACATAGCCGCTTTTCGCATATTAAATTCAGAACAAAAATGTACTCTTTGTAAAATAACTCGAACACCCCCAAATTTTACTTTTTAATTTGCACAATCATAGTTTTTAAAAATATGAATCTCTTTATTCACTTCCCTTCAATTTCTTTTCAAAACAAGACATATTAAACCAAAATTAGATCAAAACATATCCAAATGTTTAATAAAATTATATGATGACAACATTTATCAGTACCTAAAGTTAAAATATGATTTCTCTTTACAATATCTAATTTAGATGATTTCTCCATCCAGGATTATATGTGTTTAAATAGGGATTTCCTTGCGCATAATTAACCTGGTATGAGCTAGGCTCGGTTAATAACTAACAATCAGCAGTGACATGTCCCTAGCTAGACTCCACAAATCTCACAGCTAGGAGTTAGTGCAACTACGGTAACTGGAGGGGTAGTAGTCAAGCTATCGATCTTTGGGGTAAGTGAGTATACTTTCGCGTTCATGTGATCGAAACTGCTTATTTCGTATATACTACATTTAGGTTGTGTCTTTTTGACGAGGCATACTTGGTTCGCCATTGATAGTAATTTTGAGCCATATTCTCTATGAGTTGATAGGCTTCATTGAAGAGCTTATCCACCAAGGCTTCTCTTGCTGCAACATCAACAGTCATTCTCGTGTTATAGAGAATATCGTTGTAGAAATTATGGGTTATTAGCCACTTATCTAGACCATGATGGGGACAGAGTTTCATCAAGTCCTTGTATCTTTCCCATGCTTCAAAAAGTGACTCGCCATCAGTTTATCTAGTTTCTCAGAACCACTATTTAACTTGACGGGAAATACCTTGCCTAGAACACTTTCTTTAGCTCATTCCATGTCGTTATGGAATTTTATAGTAGGAACTATAGCCAATTATTCCAGGGAGAAAGGAAATAGACGCAGCCAAATGGCTTCAGGGTCTACGTCATTACTTTTTAACGTGTCAGCGTATTGCATGAACATAGAGAGGTGTAACTTTGGGTCCTCCGTAAGGTTACCGAAGATTTGGTTCTGCTGCACGATTTACATCAAAGAGGGTTTCAAATGAAAGTTGTTAGACTGTATCGCAAGATTAACAATGCTTGAGAGGGGCTTGTCCTGAGATGGAACGACAAAGTCCTTAAGAGGACAAACATTGTTTTAAGCTATTTCTTGTCGAATTTGCTGAAGTTGGCGCCTAGTACATAAGTAGCGCTCAATTTCGTTGATAGGTTCGGCTAAGATCCTGGTTTTGCGGGTTCTTCGCATACAATTGATACGAGGGGAAACTAAAATAAATGTCTTTGTCTAGATGGTGTAACAACAAAGTAAGATATTGACAATATTGGTCCCCGGCAACGACGTCAACATTTTGATAGTGTAACAACAAAGTACGATATTGGTCCCGGACAACGGCGCCAAAAACATGATAGCTTCACAAGTGCACAAAAATATTGGTTTAGTATAAAAGATTATCGATCCCACAGAGACCAATGTCAGTTACCGTTCTCTACTATTACTATGTTTATCTAAGGCAACAAAAATGATTATTGATTGATAAAAAGCGGGAAATAAATTTGTTTTGTTTAAATTATGAAACGAGATCGAAATGTAGTTCGCGTTGAACGTTACAAAGTTGTGTCTTTTAGTTTATAACATGAAAATATTTTCTCGAAAAAAGGATAATTAAATTAAATGTGCCACCCGCTTTCGGGTGTACGACACTAGATTTCGAATCTGTAATCTATTCAACCGCATTCGCGCATGCGTATTACAACTCTGAAATCCCTTTTGAAAATAATTGCTTCTTGTTAACTAAAAAGTTGCTTTTAGTAGGAAATTTAATTTAAATGTACTGCCCGCTTTTGCGTAAATAGTACCATATTTTTACCTATAAACGCCATCTTTCGCTTGTACGTTATCAATAAAAATTCACCGTTTAAAAATCAAATAAATCTAAATTAATTAAAAAGCGTTTTTACTGTAATTTATAATTAAATTTTGAAATTCTAACAGTCAGATACATGTTTCATTCTTTCGAATTGAAACCGATATCGCTATGTTACTACTTTCGCAATGAACTTTAATCATGAAAATATAATTTTATCAGACATAAAAATAATTTCTTTATAAAATTTAATTCACAATTCGTCAGAGTAACATTGGTACATCGGTTCTTGCAATCCGGACCCAACAGATTTAAGCTAGCATGGTAAGATTACTAAATTTACATAATTGTTTTTTCTTCAACATAAAATAATAATAATTTAAATAAACATGCACTAACAATACTTGATATAAAATTAAAAAAGGAATATAAATATGAATATAATAAACTATGAATATAATATTAATCTGCTCTAACCGGAGATTTTAATATGGTACAGGAAAATTTGAAATAAATTTGCAGAGAAATTATGCCGGCAAGATTAAAACAGCTTGTTCACAATTATAAAAAAATTGCTCCAAACTTAAAACTAAAATTGTAATAACCATTTGATGTGAGAAATTATTTTTTTTACATGATAAATTTATGGCTCAACGTAGAGCTTGGATCCTATCGTCTGAACCTAAAAAATCCTATTTGTAAAACAACAAAACGTGCTAGGAGTTGTTGAATCATGGGTAAAGTAGTGGAGAAAAATATGGGAAGTAACACTGCCTCTTTTGCAACGTAGCTTTTTTTTGGATTTGACCCTCATGACGCTCGTCATGAGGGTGACAACTGGGACCATCATAAATGAGTGGACCATGACGGTTGTCATGGGTGTGACGACCAGACCGTCATGAGTTCAAACTTTTCTTTCTTCGGTTTTCATTGACCTTTCTAGTGATGGGCTTGAATTTTCAGATGATGAAGACCGTCATGACCTGGTGGCGACCGTCATGACAGTACAGAGGTTGTCATGACAGCAGAATGTAAGTAATTTGCTCTCGTTTTCATATTTTTCTTCTATTTTGATGTGCAGAGACTTCCAATTGATAGTTACCTGAAATCCAGACACAACACCAGCATAACATAGAAAAAAGACACTAAAATGCATGTGAATCAAGTCAAAAAGTATAGTATATTTCTGAGTTATCATGCCCCCATGGATGGGTTACTTGACAATTGAATGCTTGTAAACTGGTGCCCAAGTAGGGTGATAAACTTACCCTCATTAAGCCCGACTTCTCAAAGGTTTGGTGTACATCATGAGACATGAGCATTTTGGCCATAAGTACCAACGAAAACACCTAATTGGGAATGTGACCTACCTTTTCATTGTCTTTACACCTTAAGAAGGGCCTTTCGTTTTTAAAAATCCCCTACCTTTTGTTGCCTTCAATTTTGTGGTTTGTCCCTTCTAGATCCCTCCAATATGAGATAACCCACCCCCGCCCCCATGATAAAAGAAGTGAGCGTTTGCTCTTCTTACAATAGGTGAAGTGAGAGGGTAGCCATGTTGGGGATGGTTCTTATATAACTATGTCACAATATCCATAGCAGAGTTACGATCAAGTTATTGATGTTCGTAACAAGTTTGTTTGAACCTTGTGCCCCAAATGTTACTTGGAGTTGCTAGGGGTTTTATAACATGCTAGATTCTAAAAACCGTAGTTCCGATAATGAAAATAACGATAGAACTTAAAAAGTAACTAGATCTGGAACATCTACTTTAGCTATAAGGGACGGTTCTTCTGACGTGATGGAGGCGGTTGATGCGGAGGCGTTGCAACGAGTAGTAAGTCGAGTCTCTTTGAGTGATACCATTGTTGATGATTATAGAAGTTAATTGTGATCGGGCTGGTTAATAAAAACGATTGTGGAGACGCATGGAAAGAAATCTAAGAAGTCTGAAGTGGAATTTGTTGGAATCAAGAAATCATTCTGACATATGGCGCCACTAATCCAATATTGAGCATGAAATTGGTAGTATGTGGGTAAATTCCCCCATAAAAGGTATCTGATACGGTGGTGGATGTCTCTGAAAGACAGAAAGGGGGTGTATCTACAAGGTTAAAACTCAAATGCACAAGCCATTGAAATTAGAGAGGAGGAACTTGCAAGTGTGCAATGAGTTGAACATTGGTGTGAGTGATGCAAAGGCATACTTATATATGAACGACTGTTAGAACCTCTCCCGATAAACTTAGTTTCATGTGCACTAAAAACTCATACATATAATCGTGAAAGACATGATTCAAACCTTAATATTAACATTAAACCTAACAATATTTGTTTCTGTTGGTGGAACTAGGATTTACGCGTACCCAAAAACTTTAATTTGATGAGCCACTACAACAAATAACCTCATTTCACCTCGGATGTGAAGTGAATATAATCTCAGTTAAACAAGCGAGGTAACGAAGGGCGACATGACAACTTGCCACTTTACCACTCGCTTTTTTAATAACTGAGGGGAAAATAGCACTGGTCATGGATTCGATCCCTAACAACTACATTTTTTGGATTTTCAAAACTGCGCTATTTTTTACCTCGATTTTTAACAATAACCGAGGGGTAAAGTCCTGTTAACAACAAAAATAAAATTAACCTATTTTTTTCGTTTTAATCTTCAAAGCATCAAATTTGTTGACAAATTCTAAATCTTCCCTATCATCAACAACAACCAAAACAAAATCAATAGAATCCTTAAACATTAAATCTCAACAATAACAACAACAACAACAACAAATAAACAAAATCAATAGAATTGTTAGATACTAAATTTCAACAACAACAACAACAATAGTAATCATTTTACTTGATACAACTACAACTAACATTAATAAGCTACTTTCATGTTCTCCTAACTAGAGAAAAGATTAAACATTAAGAAACCAACCTTGAAGTTTTTTCATGTTCCTGCTTTCATTATCATTGTTTTTAATATCTTAAGTTTAAATTTCAGCACTTTAAATCCAAGATGAATAGTTGTAGCATTCATGTTTTGATTGGCTAATGAGAGTTTCACGCGGATCACTAATATTTCACGTGCATTGATGAATTGACAATGTCTTGACCGTTGTTACTTTATAAATGAACGACAAATATTCATTACTTAATTTTTTCACCAAATTGGTCATAAATAAATAAATAAATACGCAACTTTACCCTTAATTTTCAGTAAAACTGAAGCAATTAAAAAAATTTAAAAAAGTTTAAAGAGAATATAATATAATTGTTTGGATTCGAAGGTGTGTTCTCTAGCTGGTTTTCAACAAAACCAAGATAATATGTCATAATATTTTTAAAAAAAAATTAAAAAAGTGATAAAAATAGTTGTTTGTATTCAAAGACGTGTTATCTAAATATTTTATCTCTCGGTTTTCAGCAAAACTAAGGTAATAAGTCATAAAAAAATTTAAAAAATTAAAGGTGTTAAAATGTAGTTACTGAAATTTGAATGCGTATTACTAAATATTTTACCCCCGATTTTTAGCTCAACCTAAAAAATATAATAAAATGTGACGTGTCTACTATTTAGGTGAAATTCCGTGTATTAATTATACTACTGAGCATAATATATTTTTCTTTTGAGGCGTATCAAAAAAAAAAAGATTTACATATAACACATATCATTATATATATTTTCACATATAACACATTGTTGCACTGACTGATATTCGAATTGCGCGCTGCTTATAGAACTCACCATGTGCGTAACGTTTTTCAGAAATCAATTCTTAAACATCATAAAGGCTTTAAAAGAAGTATGAAAGTAAATATCAACCTGCACAAATCTCCCTTTAGCTATTTGTCGTTTTCTTAACTTTTCTTTCTGTATTGCTTTGCTTTTCTTTCGCTTATAAACAAACATAAATTTTACAATATGATCATTCTTTGTCTTTTTTTCATGGAGTCGCACGTGATTCACATGATTCTCCAAAACCTACCGGATATGTGAAGATCGTTAATTCATATTTTATAAAGTAATTTATAGATTGCTAAAGATTACATGTTTTTATGGGTCAAAAAGATACTCTGGACATCCTTCTTACTAAATTCCATAACACCTCCACCAAACCATCCTTAATAATCTAACATGACAAAATAAACATAAAAAAAAAAATAAAGGAACATAAAGTACAAATTATTAACACAAGGTGCTTACAAAAAAAAAATTTATAATGTGAAAATTATAAATTGGAGAAAATATCATCGTCACTATTAAATATTAATTTAATGATAATATGATGTGAAAATTGTTATAACACATATTATTAATTTTAATCATTCAAATTTCATATATATCCATAATTTTTAAAGTAAATATTTGACTACTCTTACAACATTCTAACACAAGAGTGTAAAAATAGAAAAAAAAAGTTAAATATAAATAAAAAAATGTGTATTTTGTAATTGTTTAGGACCGACCATATGCATTTTTGTAATTATTTTGGACCGGTCAAACAATCTAATAACGAATGTCTAATCCAGAATACTCTCAGTGAGGAGTGACAAAATGGAAAACCCTCTTCATAGGACCCCGCATTAGATCGGGACTATTTGCCGATCATCGGTTGTTGGTTTTAATCGACTATCATATAAAAGCTCTTCTACGCATCTTAAGAGGTACTTTATTAATCACTCTTGCAAAGTTACTCCTCAATGACATCATTAGACATTTGAGTGTTAATCTTGTAGGTACACCCACTCCACCACATCAGAGGTCCATTTCACCGTACCAAAAGAGCTCTAGGTGTACACGTCACCAATCTTCTATTTCTTGCCAAAACAGCGGCGCCGTCTATGGGAATCATCCTTTGATTCCTGCAAATTTACACGAAAAATCAAGTAAATCTTACCTATTACGCCACTATAACTGTTATTTCTCCAGACCTAATCTTCGTCACTCTCCATGGGGAGTTGTAACTTCCAAGTCAGCTCTGATAGTTGCGCAATGTAATGTCGGCATTGTGGTTGAAGTCGTCACACCCACGGAGAAGGTACCATCTCCTCCTATAGAGGAAACTAATCCAAATCTTGTAACTTTTCCAACCATCTCATCTCCCCAGGCTAAATTCACGCCTCTTGTCGGCCAAGACATTTTCCTGATTTTTCTGAACTTCTAACCTTTCTAATAGTTATTTCAAGGCATACCTCACAGCGACCAAAATCGCAAACACAAACTCCCAAATAAAAAATGTTTCAGAGCCTCCAACAACTTTAAACCCACTATTGAAATGCAATGAGAAAATGAACTAATTAGTAGCATTTTAAATTTGTCACAACTACGTATACCTCATAGCTAAAAGACTCCTAAGAATAAAAAAAATCAACAAGTTGCTTTGTATTGGAGGTCACACATAGCGGGAGGTAACACCGCGTGATAACTTTAAACACACACCTCGGGCGGTTCTTGGCAACACTTCCTCACATAGCCAAGGGGTCCCCAAACCACTAGAGCACCTTATCCTTAGGCTCAACAATCTCCTCATCATGATTCCAAAGGTGGAGAGGCCATTCGCACGTCACATGAGCATCTCCGTCTTGAGAAATCTCCATCGCGCCACTCTTGTAGAAGACACAAACAAGGTATCAAAACGCATGCCCTCTCTAATGGCAAGAAGAACACATGCTCTAAACATGTCCTTGATAATAAGATTCCTTAATCTCTTGAAAAACTACCAAAGCTGGAGAGTTATGATGGGACCGAGAATACAGATGAGCATGTTGAAGGGCTTAACAAGCGATGATAGCCTAAAGAACAATATTTCCTCTCTCCAACCTTTTTATATTAGCAATAAATAACCCTATAAGATCAGCGACCAAAGATCGAGGAAAACAAACAATCATAATAATAGTCCAGATTTGGCCTCAACTTGATCTCCATATTCGAGCACTCTAAAAAAGTATCACCTTTCCCCTTAAAGCCTTAGGCTATGTAAAGAGGTTATAAACTACAAATATTTCAAATACAAGAAAAAAATTTAATGCGCGTGTTTCCGAGATCACCTACTCCCACTCAGCACATCTTCATTCCCTATTCCAAGGTGAGAATCCTCACTGGTGCGTTAAGGTGGGTAAGAAAATCGGTCTAGCAAATAGGATTCATAGCAATTACATTTTTTCTATATGTATACAGTTGGTTCATTTGTAGTCATTAGATCAAGATCAAATGGTTCTGATTTAATATAAAATTTAACTTTGTTAAAAATTAAAATACTCACAATTTTTTTTTTTTTTTTGGTTTATAACCACCGGTTTAGTCCGGTTCGGGGGAACAGCTCTGGCATCAAGTGGGTCAAGCCCCCTCCCGATCGCAGTTGCGGGGGATCGAACCGTGGTTCTCCCTACCAAGTCCAGCGCCAATCACCACTGGACCAACTAACGATTGGTAAATACTCACAATTTAAATCTGAATTATCCTACCAAAATCCAACAATCACAAATGCATTGAATGCGTAAATGTGTCAAAAATTGACCCAAGGATATAATGGTGTCCCGATCTCGAAAATTTCACCACACTCCTAACTTCATACTCCTTCCGTCCCACAATGAGTGACCCAACACACAATTTCACATAATTTAAGGAAAGTGTATAAAAGTAAGAGAGATGATATTGTATAGTACCCTTATCATATATTGGAAATAGTGAAATTTTTATTAATTAGAGGGTATAATTGAAAAAAGTGCATTGAAAATTAAAATAAATCATTCATTTTATGATATTATTTTATTTCAAATAAATCACTTATTGTAGGACGGAGGATTTACATAATTTAAAGAGTAATGACTTATGTCAAGGTTCCACTTTAATAAATATGATTATATGTGCATTCACATTCCCCTGCTAGTAGTAATAGTAAGTACCATGGTAGTATTAATCAGGTGCTATTAATTACTTCTTCCTTAAGTTCACACACATTGGCAACAAAGATCGTACACGGTTACGTCATTTTATATGGTCAACAAAATGAAACCCTCACAAACACCCTTTACGGCTGCCATGCACACCAATCACTCTAATAATACGCTAATCATATACTATTATTAAATTGACCAATTGCTATTAACAACATTATTGTCAAATTTCGCTTTCATCACCATTTTTCACATTATCACCCCTATATATACATGTATATATTTATATCAAAATAAACTTCTCTCACTTCAAAAAAATTTCGTCATTCTTCTCAGGATCCAATACATATATTTAAGATCCGGTAAAATAATCTTCATCCAAATAATCGGTTAATCATTTTGTGTAAGAAAATATGGGAAACTGTTGCAAAGCAGCTTCATCAATGGAGTGGGGTGGAGAAGACTGGGAATCTTTGAAGCAGCTAAAGCCATGTTCATCATCATCAAGTAAGGTATTTGACGAAGCTGCTTATCTTGATCATCATAAGAATAAGGAGACTGATGTATTAGGAAAGCTTAGAGCTTCTTGTGATGCAAATGGTAAAGTCACGTTGAAGATTTCAAAGTGCGAATTAGCTCAATTATTGGGAGCTATACAACAGAATAGTAATCAGCGGACTCAGAAGCAGAGGAAGAAAACGAAGGAATCAGCTTCAGCAGAAGAAGTTCTGTTTCGGTTAATAAAAGCTAGAGAGCATGAAACTGCAAATAAGCATCACTGCAGTAGTCACTGGAAACCGCTGTTAGACACTATTTCAGAATGTTAATTACTATAGCTATGTTTATTGTTTAGCTATTCCTATAGGCTATAGCCATGAACACTTTAGTTCCTTCTGTAATCTCCTCTATAATTATCTAAGTCAACAGATAATTAGTTTTTATAACAAATTTCATTGAATTATTTTTTTTTTATGCTCAATTGTGTTGACCTACCATTAGCAAGATGTTTCAAATGCAAAATTTTCTTATTATTATTGGTTATATACCGGTAGAAGTTAAAGATTGGCTGGTTTAGAAAACAGGGTTTGATGGGAGAAGTATGCTAGGGCGTTATCTTAATGTCAGGTGGATTAGGAGTTAAAGACGGATGATAAGACTTCCTCTTTTTGGGCTAAGTATGCTAGGGCGTTATCTTAATGTCGGTGGATTAGGAGTTAAAGACGGACGATAAGACTTCCTCTTTTTGGACTAAGTATGCTAGGGCGTTATCTTAATGTCGGTGGATTAGGAGTTAAAGACGGATGATAAGACTTCCTCTTTTTGGACTAAGTATGCTAGGGCGTTATCTTAATGTCGGTGGATTAGGAGTTAAAGACGGATGATAAGACTTCCTCTTTTTGGGCTAGTACCCGCCCCGCCCTAGAAAAGTTGCCCTATGAGCAACTCCAATTGTTTAATTTATTTTTGGGTCTTTTGTGAGACTCATTAAACCACATCTTGAAGCAACTCACTCAATTTTCACTCTAATAATGTAACTATTAAGAACTCATATTAGGTCTCACATCCTTACTTTATATATTAATATTTTATTCATATTAAATTTTATTTAATTTTAAATTAATATAAAATAAATAAAATTAAAATTGAACATAAAATTTAAAATGGTAATTAAAATTAATCTCAAATACATGACATATAATTAAAAATAATAAAAATAAATAACATAACAGAATTACTCAAATTTAATTTTCATCATTCTCTTGTCCAAAATGTTCCTAAATATGCTCGACTAGATCTCCTTGAAGTTGACGATGAACTTGTTTTTCACGAAGACTTACTCTTCTTTGTAGTCTTGTTGCAAGATTCGGATGAAGACCGTTAAATGTTTTAGTTGTTGAGTAAGTGTTATCTACATTATCATAAGAGTAATCAAAATCACCTCCATATGTGTGTCGTTCATCTTCAATAATCATGTTGTGCAATATGATGCAAGCATATATGGTATGCTTCAGAGTTTCCATATGTCAGGCACGCGCTGGGCCACATATAATTGCAAATTGAGATTGGAGCACTCCAAATGCCCGCTCCACATCCTTTCTAGCTAATTCTTGATGTTGAGCAAATAGTTTTCTCTTTTCTCCTTGCGTCATTGAAATGGTCTTGACAAATGTAGTCCACTCATGATATATACCATATGCTAAATAATACCCCATATTATATGATGTTCCATTGATTGTATAGTTCATAGTGGGAGCATGTCCTTCCAAAATATCGTTAAACACATTGGATTGGTTTAACACATTAATGTCATTGTTTGAACCTGCAATACCAAAAAATGCATGCCAAATTCATAAGTCTAGTGATGTCACTGCTTCAAGCATGATCGTGGGCTTACCATGATCACCTCGACAAAATTGTCATTTTCATGCAACAGGACAATTTTTCCGTTCCCAATGCATACAATCAATGGAACCCAACATACACTACGCCAAACAAGACCTTAGACAGTGCTTTTTTTGGCTTTAGACAGCGCTTTAAAGCGCTGTCTATTCCAGCGCTGCTGTAGGTAAAGACAGCGCTTTTTATTTTAAAGTGAAAGCGCTGCTAAAGGCCCCCTAAGCCAGCGCTTTTAGTTTACAAGCGCTGCTAAAGGCCCCTCTAAGCCAGCGCTTTTAGTTTAAAAGCGCTGCTAAAGGCCCCCCTAAGCCAGCGCTTTTAGTTTAGAAGCGCTGCTAAAGACCCCCCTAAGGCAGCGCTTTTAGTAAACCAAAAATTAAAAAAAAAGCTTCTTTAGGCAGCGCTTTTAGTGTAGAGCGCTATCTAAGCTATACAATTTTTTTTATATAATTTACTTAAAATAGCACTTTTTTAATTATATATTTTATATGCACCTATTTTTTACACAAAATAATAATAATAATAATAATAATAATAATAATAATAATATCATTGTTTGGAAATATGATACAAATGAAAATTCAAAACCACCTCAGTAAAAAAATTAATGATGAAATGATAATATACAATCAACAGTTAACCTATTTACATTCTTTGATAATATACAATCAACTGTTAACCTATTTACATTCTTCCTAACATAGTATATTCTACCGATACAACACCGACTAACTTAGCGCCGAATGATAATGTCATTCATACCGTAAGCAAGTGCTTCATTATCGTCAGGTCCTCCGAAGAATATTCGAATCTCATACCAAAGCTTATAACCACAACTTGACAACCATCGGTTAACCTGCATAATTTAGTGCACATCAGTACTGGAGTTAACATCCTAAAGAAGAGAGATGAGTTAAATAACTGGAAAGACATAACCAGCTGTCCAACTTGTGTCTTCCAAACTTAACAGCAATGTTGTTTGTTCTTACCAAATTCCATAGCTCCTATCCTAAATTTCCCCTTCCATCTCTTCAATTTCAATTTCTCTCATACTGCCCGAAATTGAAAAGAATGGGCTATGTGTACAGGGAACTCTTTGAACATGCTTCTGGGGTCGGTAGTTCGCAAAAGAGAAGTGTCAAAGATAAGGCAACTCAAGCAGTATAGAATATGGATTGTTTTTTCTTCGCCGGGACATGGCACACACACCACTTAGGTAACACATGGCAAAATAAAAGGTTACCTCCACAATCATCAATGGTAATATTAATGGTCCAAAAATATTTATCACAGACCAATGCAGTCACATAAAACAACAAATTGGGCATGATTTATATATTTAAGATTAAGATAAAATACAATCTAAAACAAGTCTACAGCAACATGTACTAATTGTCATTAGGCAAATATCATACAATTTTTACAGATATAAAAGGTCCAACTCAATCATGGTCATTGAACATGTTGCAGTGCAGGGTAACAAATAATTTGGGCTCTGTTTATGTACATACTTACTAAATTCACTAAAGTTGAAATATTTAAATATGAATCTTTAGGTCTTCATCTTACAATTCCAATATTATGACTGTAGTAACTATGACATATTTGAAAACAGAGAATCCAAATCCTTAACTAACAAATTTGAAAGAAACACAAGAACCATAGGCTATAGCCTAATGTCGACTGTAAACTAAATAGGAAACATGTTTAATTGAGCACTTTAGAGGAACTAAAGAAGAATACCAGATGCCCGAGAAGAAGTATGGGAATAATGAACGTGAGAGCTCCAGCTTCTAGCTTGCCGTAGCAGAGTCCTGTTTAAAGAATACAAGAAAAATATCAAGACAATTGATACTTATTTTTTTCTTCTCTATCCCACTAATACGAAATGGTAAAATAAAAAGTATATCCATCTAATTGAACATCACCTTCCTTGAAAACAAGTCCTGTCAAAGCAGCGAAAAGAGGACCAACAAGCCAGACAGCTGAGGGGTTATCAACAACATATTGTATTAGAGTTTTATTAGTCGGTTGAGCAAGATAGATGTAGGTTGCAGCTGATCCAAGAACCCCGAGGCCCCATAATGCTTGTAGAGTGCGCTTGATTTCAGTCACATAGATATGAATCAAGAATAATGATAAACCCAATCCACCTGAACCAATGACATAAAAGAAATCTTGGTTATCGGGCAAATAGGCAGCCGATGCGGCAATGACAAACGATGCGGCGGCTGTCACCAATCCTGATCTGTACGAAATAACCTGCCACGGACATAGCTAATGTTATATGCATAGCATAAGCCAAAAGCTTTCAAGCTGCAATTGTATATGTAACATACATAGACTACAATGTTTGTTGCTGCTGTGTTTTCCACTATACAACAAAATTATTTGAGAATTTTGAAATATGGGGTTGAATTAAAAAGCGTGTAATTGAGTCTGGAAGTTGCAAATAATTTGTAATTGGGTCCCTACCCTACATTCGAGGAACTAGTTACAAACGACTAAAACACTTAAAAGTTCATGAATCAGATAGAAAACTACTTTTATATTAGAAGATTATAGAATAAAAATAAAACAATTGTTATTCCATATGGGTAAAGGAACTAAAATGATGGTAATATAAGTGTTGAGTGTGATGAAACTAATCTAACACTTGATAAGGTAACAATTTCATAAGTTTATAATAGTAACAGTTTTTTTTTTAACTTAGTATCCGGGGCCTTAGTTTTTTTTTTAACAATTCTCTAATTCCTCTATTTATTCTACTGCAAAGAGCTGCTTTGGGGATAGGTAAGGCCTTGGTATCGAACACTTGGGGCAAATTGGCTTTCTAGTTGAAAATAGCAGAACCATTGCTGAAGTTTCTATTAATATTATAACCCCTTGCCATAAGCATTCCTTGTGAGCACTTCACTTTGCGTTTGAATTCACAAGTATTTTTTATAATAATTATTGATAATCTTAATGCTTTAAACAGGCATACAATAGAAGAAAAGTCCTAGTTAAATTAGGTTAGTAACTACTTTTCCCTAAATTTACTATCATTTAAATTTAAATGATAATAATCCTTTTTAATAGGAAAATTCTGTTCTAACTCCTAAATCTTATGCTAAAAGTATTGAAATTCAAAGTTAAAAATTTTGTTATGCTAACTTATTAAAAGTAAATTAAATAATAAATCCTAATCATCATAATGAATCCTAATCATCATAATTAATCCTATTCAGCAAAATTAAATGTCCATATTACTATCCTCTTTTCTGTTATAGATTTTCCCTCTACCATGTCATCTTAACATGAACACAGGATTAGATGATTGACAACATCATTTAAATCAATCACATTTCACAAACTAAATTTCCTTAGAAACGAAGAAGTATCAAGGATATTTAGTGTCCATTTATGACAAGTATGATAACAAAATTGACCTTACCTTGGCATCATGATACTGAAGGAGGTTTGTCAAAAGAGGAACAGCTTCCATCACAAAGTCAGCCGCATCAGAAGGAAGCTTCTTGCACATATTAGCAGCAGTCGACAATGCCACCCTCTGAAGCATATAATTATGTCAGTGTAGATTTACTGAATAAGGTTAGTAATTGCAAAATGGATTGTTGCAGCTGAAAATAATAACCATCCTCTAGATATAGGGATTTCATTGATGAGCTACCTGAACTCCCGTAGAGAAGAAGTCCAAATAAGAAAGTACAGCCATCAGAGCACCAGCTCGAAGACAAGCAGTTGGGTGCTCCTGAGAAATATTCTTTAATGCTTGAAGAGACTGTAAATATCAATAATCACATGGATTAGAGTCTAAGACCAAGCAAGCAGAGAAAACCATAAGGTATGCCAAGTAATTAACTTTCAAGGAAGATTAATCATTATTAAACTCATTTACTAGCAAAACAAATGCACACTCTTTGACAACAAAAACTAACACAGTAAAATAAAAAACAAATTAAGAACAAAAGTTGATTGATTGGGAAACTAACAACCTGCTCGGCCAAGTCCATATACTCTATAGTAAGCAATCTTGCACAGAAGATTGGCACCGCACCATAATGCAAAACAGCGGTACAATGCCGCACTTATAATTTATAACATGCTCATGATACAATAGTTTCGGCGTCATCAATGGAGTATGTGAAGGTCAAAATCAAATAAGTCAAACTAACCCAGCGAATTTCCTCAGGTTTATAAGTTGATCTCCACTTGAGTGATTCCTCCAGCATTTTCTTGGCTTTATCAGCATTCCAATTTCGAGCTTCTAAATATCTCCGTAAACATGTGGAAAGACATTAAGATGAAAAATCGGTATAGCTATAAATTTTCTAATGTTAATATGTTACATTGAAACCATTGTTAATATAGCTATAACAAATGATCTTCTTCAAAGTTGAAAATGAAACTGAACAATTGAAGAAGGCAATGGATTGTATATACACTCTTCACAAGAACAATATACCAGATACAAATCATTCAAAAACCTCACACCAACAACAACAATAAGAACTAATCTATTGATGCAATTTTTGGAACCCTCTTGAACCTCTAGACTGGTAAAGCTCCAGCCTACTCTTGGACTCCTGCAATAACATCGTGACGGTTTCATCTTGAGTCACGTTAAGTTGCTTGGATGCCCATTCAAGAACTCCAAGAACCTCAACTCGAGCAAGTTCTTCACTGTCTGGCACGTGCAATGCAATATAGGATAGCAGAACCAAGGCTGAATATTGAACGGGCGGCTCCCCAAGATACACAAGCTGAACCAAGTACAAGAGTTTAGAAGATGAGTACAAATTACGAGACAGTATTATCCAAATGAAAGTGTTGAAACTATTACCGATACGATTTTGATTTCAAATCTGACATGAGACGAAGATTGAGTCAAGACAGAGATATGAAATCGCTACAGAGGTAAGCGACGATCTAAAACGAACGATGACGAAAGGAAGATTGAGTCAAAACCTGATTTCGTGGCGGATCGGAGCGGAGTTGAGGACAAAGCCGTGCGTTGAAGTCGCGCCGTTCTAAGAGCTTCACTGTTAAGACGGAGCTTCACGGTTGAGATGAGGTGAACAGAGATGCGATCGAGATCGAAACAGAGATAACATCGGAGGAGAATCTGAGATGATGCGCCATTGGTGCATCGAGGTTGAAGGTTGAAACACGAAGCCGTAGTTTGAAAGGAAGATGGAGGTCGCAACATCACAAACAGAGTGTGGCGATTAGCGGAGAAGAAGAAACTAGACGGAGGGAGTTCGCCGCACCGTTTTGATAAGAAGGAGAAGATGATTTCGTGTGAAGCTAAGGACAACTTCAACCCTATCCTTTTGGTCATCAACGTCCTTGTTTTGTTAATTTCCCTTTTGTTTCAGTTTTGTTTTGTTTTTACTGATAATTAGTAAATGATTTAAATATTAAAAAAATCTTAGACTGCTGGCTAATATAGGCCTTAGACAGCGTTTTTGGAATTATTTTTTTTTTTAAATTATCTGATTTAAGACAGCGCTTCTTGGAAAAAGTGCTGTCTAAGGTAGACCTTTTCAAAAACGCTATCTAAGGTATGTCTTGTAACAGCGCTTTTCAAAAGCGCTGTCTAAAGTAGGTCTTTTAGTTTATTTTTTATTTTACTTATAGCAGCGCTTTTGTATAAAAGCGCTCTCTAAGGTGCGCTGTCTAAGGTGCTTTCTCAAATACTCTGCCTCAAATACAACATTCACACCCCGAACGAATCTTTCTAAGCATTCAATTGAAGTGCTTTCACCGATTCGAACATATTCGTCTACACTATCAGCGGGAGACCCATATGCCAACATACGAATAGTACATGTGCATTTCTGCAATGGTGAAAGACCCATTTTACCAGTTGCATCAACCCTCATTTGGAAATATTCATCATGATTTCCAAGGACGACTACAATTCGAAGAAACACATGCCTATGCATTCTGAACCTTCTTCGAAATTGAACATCTATATATACTGGATTTTTCGAGAAGTAGTCATTAAATAAATGATTGTGCCATTCTTCACGACTTTGATCTATCACTGTTCTTCTCTTTTCCCTAGAGGAACTTCCATATTGATGTTCCTTCTTGAGCATTGACTTTAGTAGCTCTTCATCAGTGTTATCCATACATTATTATTCAATCAAGTCCTAAAAGAGATCATCTGAATCCATTAAAGAGAGTGAAGAGAAGAATGAGAAATTAATGAGAGAAGAATGAGAAAATAATGAGAGTAGAATGAGAAAATAATGAGAAGAATGGTCATTTATATAGTGATATATGAATAACGGCTAGTATGAATAACTGCTAGTATGAATAACGGCTAGTTTGAATAACGACTAGTTTTGTTAACGACTAGTTTTGTTAACGACTAGTTTTGTTAACGACTAGTTTGAATAACGGCTAGTTTGAATAAAAACATAATATTTATTATAAATTAAATTGGTACTAATGACCATTTTACATAGGTGTTGATACATAACAAGTACTAAAACTTTTCATCATGACTAAAGTCCATATTTTTTTCCAACTTATTACAATATTTTTCATGTATATCTCGTTGACTATCATTCATCATAGAAGTGTCTTTCGAGAGTAATTGCATTTCCTTAAACCCCATCTCGCCCTCCTTACATTGAGTTAGTCTTTCCATTGCTGCTAATCTTTTATTCCATGTATCTTGCACAACATTAGAAGGTGATTCAGATGCATTCAAATGTATTTTCCTTTGCCTTACTCTTTCTTTTTGCTGCTTGTTGTCCCATTGGACGCTCCATTGGTGATGATGAGTTAAACTCATAACTTGAAGGTGTTTCGAGGTTAGACGATGATGAGTGTGCCCCACTAGTAGAATTTTGTTCTTTTTGAAGAATTTTCGGTCGATGCTCCCATCCATTTAGGTTCATCCTTTAACAATCGTCATGTAGGGGTGTGCAAAAAAACTGGTTACCCATAACCAAATACTAAAATTTGGATTTGGTGACCCATTTTATTAATGTTGGTAAACCGGTACCCATAAGTTTGGTTATTGGGTACCCACTTTTGTTTTCCATTGAATTTTTATGCTTTCTTAGAAAAATAAGCTTTGCATATTTCCATAAATATTGAAACACTGATTAACACTTCATTTTAAATAAATCTAATAAAAAAGATGTTTAATTATAGTAAAAGAAATAATTGTATAAATATTCACAAAATTGGTATCGCTTTAAAAATATTCAAACTGTAGTACAGATTGACAATAAATCATGGGGGAAAAAAATATAAACCGCATTTTTCTCTGGGCGACGGAAGGTTAATCCCTTTTTAGAGTGTGAAATGGTTGTCGGAGGGAATTTTAAAGGTGTTATTTCCTGCTCTTTACGCTGTCAGTATGGAAAAGGGAGGTTTTGTAGAGAGCATGGGTGTGTGGAGTAGCTCTGGATGGGGGTGGGGTAATTTCAGAA
Source organism: Vicia villosa (assembly GCF_029867415.1). Classification (NCBI taxonomy): domain Eukaryota; kingdom Viridiplantae; phylum Streptophyta; class Magnoliopsida; order Fabales; family Fabaceae; genus Vicia; species Vicia villosa. Next base: position 72,833 of record NW_026704994.1, on the reverse strand, counting down.
TCGTTTCTACCAATCTGGTCCTTCAGCAAGATTTGTTGTTGTTACGAAATTTGTTGCTGATTGTGGTGCCCTCTCATTGTGATTCGGATTCCATTGTTTGGCTGAAGGATAAACAGGAGGGATATACAACTAAGAGCGGCTATAAGGAGCTATTTGGCCTTCGTTAGTTTTCGACAGTTCCGGTATTGATCAAGGATAGTTTGCTGGAGGTTTGGAAGTCGAAAGTTCCTTTTAAAACTAAGGCCTTCGGGTGGAGATGTATAATGGATAGATTACCTTCTAAAGTGTCGTTGGTGTATCGAGTTGTTAACGTGGATATAAGCTGCGTGTTGTGTACAGAGGTAGATGAAGATTTGTTCCATTTGTTTTTTGGCTGCGGTTTCATAAGATTTACATGGCAGGAGGTTAGTAGTTGGTTAGGAATGCAATGTAGAATAGGAACTGATATTTTAGGTTGTTTGGCTTGCTGGAAACAAGAATGCAGCAAGGTCGGGGTTCTGAAAGACAAATCGACGGGTATTTGCCTAACGGTGATTTGGTGTATTTGGAGGTATATAAACGATATAGTTTTCAATGGTATTAAACCGTGCAGTTCGGATTTGGGGTGGAATATTAACTTGAAGGTTTGGAAGTGGTTCTGCTTAAGTAATATTTTTTTATCCAAATTTAACTTTTATGATTTTTGTAAAAATCTGGTGGGAAGCCTAGGATAAGTTTCAATTGGTGAAAAATTTTATTTTCAAGCTTAATTTCTCATCTTTTGTAAGCGGGTTCGAATACCCCTAATACTCGCTTTTATTGAATCTTCCTTATAAAAAAAATTAATTACTTCATCCTTAAGTTCACACACATTGGCAACAAAGATCGTACACGGTTAAGTCATTTTATGTGGTCAACAAAATGAAACCCTCACAAACACCCTTTACGGCTGCCATGCACACCAATCACTCTAATAATACACTAATCATATACTATTAATTAATTGACCAATTGCTATTAAAAACATTATTGTCAAATTTCGCTTTCATCTCATTTTTTCCATTATCACCCCTATATATACATGTATATATTTATATCAAATTAAACTTCTCTCACTTCAAAAAAATTCGACATTCTTCTCAGGATCCAATACATATATTTAAGATCCGGTAAAATATTCTTCATCCAAATAATCTGTTAATAATTATATTTCAAACAAATTATTCTTGTGTAAGAAAATATGGGAAACTGTTGCAAAGCAGCTTCATCAATGGAGTGGGGTGGAGAGGACTGGGAATCTTTGAAGCAGCCAAAGCCATGTTCATCATCCTCATCAAGTAAGGTGTTTGACGAAGCTGCTTATCTTGATCATCGTCACAATAAGCAGAACGATGTATTAGAAAAGCTTAGAGCTTCTTGTGATGCAAATGGTAAAGTCACGTTGAAGATTTCAAAGTGCGAATTAGCTCAATTATTGGGAGCGATACAACAGAGTAGTAATCAACAGCCGCAGAAGCAGATGAACAAGAAGAAGGAATTAGGTTCAGCAGAACAAGTTCTGTTTCGGTTGATAAAAGCTAGAGACCATGAAATTGCAAATAAACATCACTGCAGTAGTCACTGGAGACCGATGCTAGACACTATTCCTGAATGTTAATTACTATAATTATGTTTATTGTTTAGCTATAGCCATGAACATTTTGGTTCCTTGTGTAATCTCCTCTTTAATTATCTAAGTGAAGATGCATATATTTGATCGTTGGAAATAAATGTGATATTTAATCTTTTTATCAAAATTTTCATTGAATTTTTTCTTTTATGCTCGCGTAAAAAAAATCTAAGGTAAGGGTTTATTTCTCTAATTGGACTTTGTGGCAATCCAAGAAGCTAAACTTTGAGAGATATCAATCCCCCTAGTTTATTATTTATGGGGAACTCTTTTTATGAGCGGAGCTTTACTTCGAAAGTTGCTAATAGTAGAGGTCTTCGAAAGTTGAATAGGAGAGTTGTTGGAGGCAACTCGGGAGGGGGTCAACGAGGGAGCACTTTATACTTAGGATATACTTTGTGAGGGACACACCACTTGTCTACCTAAAACTTTAAGGTGATTGGTGTGTAGGTTCTCTCACTTATAAAGTGTTCATTCTTTCCTTTTCTAACCAATGTGAGACTTCTTCCTCACACTTGATTCTCAACAAGAGTGCCTTAAGTCTCACGTGTGATGTCTTATATATGAATGAGGGTTATGGACGTTCTCTGCCATTTCAACATAGAATATGGGAGACCGTCATTTGATATTTAACAGTAAGCATCAAGCCTTATGATGGATCCAATAGGGAGCTCTAGAGATGAGTTACACTATACCTTCGTTGCTTTAATAGAGTGGCAAAGACTAATGATTAGATTTCCTCTTTTTAGACCAATATATAAAGGTTACTTCTCCTTAAGGCACGCTTCCACTCTTTGTGCAAATTGTAAGTCTTTATTCTATTAGTAATCTTGATTGCTTTCCCATGAGCTCCAGTCATTCATGTTTTATTTATCTTTCTTTTCATCTTTAGAACCTATATTTTATCGACTAATTGCACCTAGAATTGTTCATTGCTTTAATCGTTTTTTCAAGCTTAAATTTTATCTAGTACTATTTATCGCTTTGTTTACTGCTTGTTATTTTTTCCCTTCCTTGTTATAGTCATGGTCAATATGGGGGACACCCTGCAAATGTTCTTAACATCTCTAGTCTGGGAGACAAATGCATCCGGCCTGTCAAACATATTCGTTTTACTTGTACTTTTCACAGGAGTGGGTCAAAGTTATAAGTTGTCACTCTTTAATATTGAGATTGTAATCCCTTGTGTCGAAGCAGTATTTTGCTCGACAAAACAAGGGTGTATCTAAATAGTTTAATTTATGTCGAGTTGTATTAAATGTCGAAGTGTCGAAGCAGATTGCTTCACACAAGATTTCGACTTAGACCAAAATATGTACTTTAGGCTTTTGTAGTTTTAGACTTTGGCATATAGAGAAAGTTAATCTAAAACTATAAATAGAGGGAGTAACTCCTATTTTAAATGTATTGTATTCACAAAATTTTGCAGTTGCAAAATGAATAAGATTTTTCACGGTTTGTGAGCAGAGAGTTACTCTACATAAATTGTCATCTTCTTCCTTTATTTTGTCAAACCTTAATTTTCTTTCTTCCTCAATTTTTCTTTTCTCCATTGTCATTAATCTTATTTATCAAAATTGATAGAAATTCTCCATAAATTTAAATGGATTCCCAACATCTAATATGTCCGTCTATCTCCTGAAGTTGTTTCATAGCGGGAATTGCGTTTATTAAACATAGTTTCATTGATAAAAACACAATATTAACATAGTTTTAAATTGCAGACCGCATCATCTGATGCGGCCGCAATATTGCGGTTGCGGTAGTGTCTGCATCCGCATCATCCTGCAATTGCGGTGTGATTGCAAATCACAATAAAAACCGCATCATAACACCGCATCGACCGCATCATAACACCACATCAGCCGCATCAGACCGCATCAGGCCGCAAGAGATTATTTAATGCTCGCAAAAATTATTTGATCTACCTTTTTTTTAATTATATAATAGATTTAAGATATATTATAAAAGAATTAGTGATATTCAAAAGGTTGACGAATTGTTAATGTGACATCTAAGAAAATTTAGAGAGGAAATGAAAGAAATGTGAAATCGAAAATAAATAATATAATATTTTATGTTCATAAATATGAATTCACGCTGCAACGACAGTATTCCGCATCGCAACAACCGCGACCGCAGTAACCGCAACGAGCAATTTAAAACCATGAATATTTATTAGGGGACAACTTCTCTACCCATCATAAAAAGTTGGGTAGTGTACCTTCAACCAATCACAAGATTCCATTTAATTTTAACACATTTAATTAATTATAAAATAGTACAATTTTTTTGTTGTTTCCAAGAAATTTTACAACTTTACCCAACTTTTTGAGTTGGGTAGATAAGAATTCACCTATTTATTAATTTTATGCATGAGTATATGTTTTTTTAAGGATGTTTAAGATTTACATATTAATTAATCCACGAGTCATACACGGACTTTAATGACAATTTTTTGTTCTGATTAGGGATCAATTCTCTTTAGCTGCTTGTCGGTATCTAAACTTTAGTCTCTGCAATGCTTTGTCGACAAAGAAAAGATGGTTCTTCTTTTGTGGACAAGGTTTTAGTGATTTTAAAAAATTGTAACTTTAGTAATTTTAGTTATCAATTTATTATTTCACATCAATACAATTTAAATTAATTATTTTTTCAACTAAAGTTATAAAGTTGTGAAACTTTAGGACTTTTTAATATATCCCTCACGCCCATCACTCTTTTGGGTTGGTGCGTGGATATTAACGGTGGACAGCACTTTTTTAGTCTTGGTACGTGAATACTAACGGTGGACAGTCCATGACACTCTTTTGGGCTTGGTGCATGGATATTAACAGTGGAACACCCATAGTTCGATCGATAGGCTCTGATACTATATTAGAGTTTGACCAAACTCATCCTTACAAAAACTGGTTTAATAAGGTGAGGAGTGTCTTCTATATAAACTCTTTCAATGTTCCATCTCCAACTAATGTGAGACTTTAGGATCTTCCTAATACAAATGATTCTCCTAGGCTATGTTTGGGAGTTTGAATGGGAGGGGAGGAGAAGGGTTCCAAAAACGAAATTTTTAAAAAATATAGGAAAATATTTGACATTTTCTAAAAAAATGATTTTGTTTAGAATGATAAAAGAGTCATTATCATTACTAAATTTTTAATTTTCAAAATACTATAACAACCTAAAAGATACTTGGGAAATTTATGCAAGCCCTTCAAAACCCTCATTCAATACAATTTTTGAGTTCCCTATTTTATGGGGTTTTGGTGTTATAAATAAACTCAAACCCTCCAAAATCTTCCTATCTTAAATCTCCAATTCATCCGTCATATGTTCCGACCCCGGTTACCACTTCCAAAAACTAACATGATAAATCCAATACAAATACACTGTGCGATACAATCCGAAATCAGAACAAAACAAAACAAAAACATGTTATTCTGCCCGACGAGCGTTACAAAATACACATCAAACCAAAAAAAACACGTTATTCTTCCCGACGAGCGAACTCCTCCGAATGAAGATAATTATACCAATCCTCATCCCACTCAGTCTCAGAACCATCAGCGTTGATCACGACTCTCACGCCTGAAGACTGAGCTTGAGCATCCGGGACCCGGGCCCCCTGGGAACGAGAAGTAGAGCCGGTCGAAACCTTCTTCTTCTCCTTCACCTCCTTCACCTCCTTCACCTCCTTCACCTCTTTCACCTCTTTCTTTGAAGAATCCTTTCTTCCCTTAGCGCCTTCTCTAGAAGACATGTTCCTGTAAACAATTGAAATCGATTAATATGCGAGACAAAATAAAAAACAAAAAAATTTGAACTTCTGATATATTTCGAAAGTTCATTTCCGAAAACTGGGATGGAGGTGTTTTCGGAAATGAACTTCCGAAACACCCCTGCGATGCAATTTCCTGCAACTTCCATGGCAGACCCCTAAATCAACCTTCAAATCAAATCAAAATGCTTCTAAACAACCTAAATACTACTAACAACCTAGCCATATATCATTTATGCAATTAAAACCCTAAATAACATGCATTTGAATAATATATCTAAAAATTTCAAAACTTACAAACTGTTAGGATTGAGGGCTTTTGAATGTTGTTTAGCAGTGTGATTGGAGCCTTGATGCAGCTTTGGAATTCTGTTTGCACAAATTTTCGCCTCTGCCACTTTTTGTTTTGATTTAGGGTAAATGATTGGGGGAGGGGGAGTGTTTTGATAAATCTGCAGAAATCGCAGTATTTCGGAAGTGAACTTCCGAAATAATTGTTTCGGAAATGAACTTCCGAAGTAAGTCAATTTTTTTAAAAAAACACGCTTTCGGAAATGAACTTCCGAAAACCCCACTTTACCCCTGCTTCGGAAATGCATTTACGAAGTTTTTTTTCTAAATTTTTCCAGACTTCGGAAGTGCATTTCCGAAAAAATCCCAAAAATTAGGATTTTGATTAATTCGGAGATGCATCTCCGAAAAACAAAAAAAAAAATCTAAAAATCCCAAAAATTAATTTTAGGATATTAATTAATTCATATATCATAAATTTGATATAATTTATGAGTAATGAATAATAATAATTATATATTTCGATATAATTTATGAGTTATGAATAATAATTATTATATATTTCTATTCTGATTCATATTTTAAAATTTAAAATAATTTTAATTAAAAAAATAAAATAATTTCACTTACAAAATGAGTTATAATTTTTATTTATATATTTATATATTTATATATTTATAATAATTATTATGTATTTACAAAAAAAAATAAAAAAATGAGTGTTTTAATTTATATATTTTTATAATAATTATAATTATTATTATATATTTAAAAAAATTATTATATATTTATATATTTATATAATAATTATAAAAATTTAAAAAATGAGTGTTTTAATTTATAATAATTATTATATATTTATATATTTATATATTAATTATTATATGTTTATATATTATATATTTATATATTTCACTTACATATTTTATTTAGTTTAAAAAAATTACTTATGGAATTATAATGTTTTTGATTTATATAAGTTAAAAATAATTTACTTATGGAATTAAAATGTTTTTGATTTATATAAGTTAAAAATAATTTTGAACTTTAAAATTGTTTAGGAAATTTTGATTCACATTGATTTTATTGATTCACCTTCATTTTATTGATTCACCTTGATCTTATACCTATTAATTGTATTGATTCACCTTGATTTTAATTTTTTAATAATTATTAAATTCTTTCGGAAGTGTATATCCGAAAGATTCCAAGACCAATTTGGTCTTGGAATATTTCGGATATGCATCTCCGAAGACACCTCCTCCAAAAAAAAAAAGGTGTTTTCGGAAATGCATCTCCGAAAACCCAAAAAAGGGGTATTTTCGGAAATGCATCTCCGAAAACACCTTTTTTTCGTGTTTTCGGAAGTGCATTTCCGAAATAAGACAAATTTAAAAAAAAAAAACGTTTCGGAAATGCATTTTCGAAGTGAGGGTATTTTGGGTTTTTCACCAGAGGTGGCCAAGAAAAGAGGGAGGTAGAGAAAGAAATTTCCAACTCTCAAACATAGCCTTTATAGTATATGTTAAGATTGCTAATTATTTTGTAATTGTTATAACTAGCTTGCTTAGGAGTTTTATGTTTTCATTGGTAAAAAGAGAACAATGAAGTTTCCAGTATTTTTCCAACTGCTTCAAATACAATATTGATTAGCTTATAAAAAATATACACCTATAATTCATTATGGTCCGACATATGACACGCAAATGATAATCTTTTTACAAATTAACACGCATATGAAATTATTATTGATCAATACTATCTTAATTTGTACACTTTCTCACTATGAAATATTGATGCATGACAAGACTTTGATTCATTCATGATGTATTTGTTTTTTGATTAATTTTTTTTAGCAGTGGAACGAGAATATATCACTAGCACAAAAAGGACAATATAATTTTAAAATTTATACCCGATATTTTAAAAACGGGTGTAAATGAAAAATGCAATGGCAATTTTGTAAATAAAGTGTCATTTAAAATATTATTATGTGAAAATATACCCCCTATTTTCTAAAAACGGGTTTATATTAAAAATATTATTATAATCAAATCTCAATTACTCCCATTAAACTAAAAAAAATGTAAATTTTATTAGACCAAGTGCAATGGGTAGTTTAATTAAAGTCAACATGGGGAAAAGATGTGCAATGGGGAGTTGAATGTGGTGTTGAGTGTGTGTTGGAGGAGAGAGGTGTTGAGAAAACTCAACACCAATTAATCTGTCCCAGAAGCTGACGTGGCAGCATCTTAGTGGTGCAACGCAGGCGCGTGTGGCACACTTGCTGGGAGTGAGAGTGGGCGAGTTTGCACGCGGAGAGAGAATGGAAAAGGAGATAAGTGCAGCCACGTGGCTGTTTCTGATTGGCTGGCCAGATTTTTATCCATTTAATACTTTGAACTCAATTATTTCGCTGCAAATTAATTTTATTTTTTTTTTTTTTATACCAAAATTCATGATTTTTTTTTCTCTATAAATAGAGACTTGGTTCATTTGATTTGGACACAGAAAAAAAATCCAAGTTTTTCACTATCTTTCTCTATTATTATCTTTCTATTAGTGTTTTTTTTTAAGTTAAGTGTCTTTTTTTAGTGAAATGGATCCCAATAATCATTTTAACACTCAAAATTCTGCTAATTTTCCATTTAACCAAAATCCCAACAATTTTCAAAATCCCAACAATTATCAAAATCCCAACTATTATCAAAATCCAAATCAATTTTCCAACCAACATCCTCAAAACATACCTAGTTTTGGTTTTCCACCAAATTTCAACCAGTCATCCTCTGTTCCAAACTTTCAACCATATTATGGATCTATGCCGAGAAATCCATCTCAAACACCCCCGTTTAATGGTTATGTGACAATGGCGAATGCAAATTTTCCAAGTGGTGGTGTACCTGAATTTCCCGAGTTTTCAACACAACTAACTATTGGTGGCATGATAGTTTCTAATGAAGTCGCTCCAAATTCAGAGGATTCAACTCCTAAGAGCAGGAAAACTCAGCAACCAGCATGGAACACTGAACAAAATTTGGTGCTAATTAGTGGGTGGATTAAATTTGGAACAAGCAGTGTTGTCGGGAGAAACCAGAAAGGTGAAACATATTGGGGTAAAATTGCTGAGTATTGTAATGAGCATTGCTCATTCGATCCTCCGCGTGATGGACCTGCATGCCGAAACCGTTTTAATTATATGAACAAAGTGTTGGGTAAATGGATTGGCGCTTATGATGGCGCTAAGCGTATGCAAGGAAGTGGTTGGTCGGAGAATGATGTTTTGGCAAAAGCGCAGGAATTATATGCATGTGGGAAGAATGTTAGATTCACTTTAATGGAAGAATGGCACGCTCTCCGTGATCAACCACGTTATGTTAGTCAAGTAGGAGGAAATATTGGCTCAGGAAGTAGTGGATCTAAGAGATCTCGCGAGAGTGATGCATGTGGCTCAAACACTGTAGAATCCAGTGCTCGTCCTATAGGAAGGGAGGCAGCTAAAAAAAAGGGTAAAAAGAAAAGCAAGGAATATGCCTCGGAGGTGGTGGACAAAGAATGGGCTGAATACAAAGAATTCAAGACGAAAGAGCTTGAACGATTGGACAACATAGCCTTGATGCAACAGCAGGCTAACAATATAGCCTTGGAAAAGACTAAAACCAAGAAAATGAAGATGTATCTAAAGCTAACTTCCGAAGAGCATCTAGATGACCGGAAGAACCAGCTGTTGAAAAAGTTGGAGGCAGAACTGTTTGATAATTAATTTCAATGAAGTATTTGTCAGTGTAGTGTTTGCTTTAATTATTGTTGTTTCAATATGTCAGTGTAGTGTTTGCTTTAATTATTGTTGTTTCAATATGTCAGTGTAGTGTTTGCTTTAATTATTGTTGTTTCAATATGTCAGTGTAGTGTTTGCTTTAATTATTGTTGTTTCAATATGCCAGTGTAGTGTTTGCTTTAATTATTGTTGTTTCAATATGCCAGTGTAGTGTTTCCTTATCTGATAATTAACTCTATACAATAAATTATTTCAAATCCGTCAGTGGTCCACCACCCACATCCAATATATTCCTTATCTGATAATTAACTCTATACAATAAATTATTTCAAATCCGTCAGTGGTCCACCACCCACATCCAATATATTCCTTATCTGATAATTAACTCTATACAATAAATTATTTCAAATCCGTCAGTGGTCCACCACCCACATCCAATATATTCCTTATCTGATAATTAACTCTATACAATAAATTATTTCAAATCCGTCAGTGGTCCACCACCCACATCCAATATATTCCTTATCTGATAATTAACTCTATACAATAAATTATTTCAAATCCGTCAGTGGTCCACCACCCACATCCAATATATTCCTTATCTGATAATTAACTCTATACAATAAATTATTTCAAATCCGTCAGTGGTCCACCACCCACATCCAATATATTCCTTATCTGATAATTAACTCTATACAATAAATTATTTCAAATCCGTCAGTGGTCCACCACCCACATCCATTTATATATAGGGACTCATACATCCATTTATGTACCAATATCCCAAATCCCATCCAATCTACCTCCAATATCACAAAAAAATGGATCCATCACAATATCATTTTGATATCGCAGCCTACAATCAAAATCGTGAAATTGAAGAAAATTATATAGTCAATCGATTTAGAGAGCGTAGAAACAAAATATCGGAAGATAATGCACCTCGTAGTAGAAAATATCTCAATAGAGATCATGCAGCGGCAAACCAAAGACTAATTGACGACTACTTTGCCAATGAGCCTACATATGGCGATGCAATGTTTCGTCGTCGGTACCGGATGAAAAAAAATGTTTTCCTTCGAATCGTTGGGGACCTTTCAAGTAGTGATAACTACTTCACCCAGCGAGTTGATGCAGCCAATAAAGAAGGTATATCACCCTTAGCAAAATGTACCACAGCAATGCGAATGTTAGCATATGGTGTTGCAGCAGATGCGGTCGATGAGTACATCAAAATAGGAGGTACTACAGCATTGGAGTGCTTACGTAGATTCTGTAAAGGAATCATACGCTTGTACGAGCAAGTGTATCTGAGAGCACCAACCCAAGATGACCTGCAAAGAATACTGCATGTTAGTGAAATGCGGGGGTTCCCAGGGATGATTGGGAGTATTGACTGCATGCACTGGGAGTGGAAAAATTGTCCTAAAGCATGGGAAGGACAGTTTACTAGAGGGGATAAGGGAACCACCACAGTTATTCTTGAAGCAGTTGCATCTCATGACCTATGGATCTGGCATGCCTTTTTTGGATGTCCGGGAACGTTGAACGATATAAACGTTCTAGACCGGTCACCAGTGTTTGATGACGTGGAACAGGGAAAGGCTCCAAGTGTGAATTTCTTTGTGAATCAACGTCCATATAATATGGCATACTATCTAGCTGATGGTATCTACCCTTCTTATCCAACTTTCGTCAAATCGATTAGACTTCCTCAAAGTGAACCCGATAAATTATTTGCAAAATTTCAGGAGGGATGTCGGAAGGACATCGAACGTGCATTTGGAGTGCTCCAAGCTCGATTTAAAATCATCCGTGAACCAGCTCGCTTGTGGGACATAGCTGATTTGGGTATCATCATGAGGTCATGCATCATATTACATAATATGATTGTTGAGGATGAACGAGATTCATATTCTCAACGTTGGACCGATTTTGAGCAATCTGAGGAAAGTGGATCTAGTGCACCACAACCATACTCGACCGAGGTGTTACCCGCTTTTGCAAATCATGTGCGTGCTAGATCAGAGTTCCGTGATCCAAATGTTCATCAAGAATTGCAAGCTGATCTAGTGAAGCACATATGGACAAAGTTTGGAATGTTCCGTGATTGAATTATTTGTGTGTTGTATTGCATTTTAAATTATTTGTATCGTACTAATTACGTTACTTGTGTGTTGTATTGCATTTTAAATTATTTGAAACGTACTAATTACGTTAATTGTGTGTTGTATTTTAAATTAATTTAAGATGATTTGTATCGTATCCAATTATTTAAATAAATTTTGTTTTTATTACAAAAAATTAAAAAATAAATTATTAAGTATTTATTATTTTAATTTAATTTTAATCGATAATTGTAATTTTATGTAATCATAAAAATAAAAATAAAATTTAAATAAGAATATGAAAATAAAAAGTGGTGGGGTAAGGTGTTGAATGAAAAACCATTGGAGAGGGTAAAAGTTGAATGGGTGTTGAGTTATTAGGTGGAAGAAAGAGAAAATGATGTGGAGTGTTGGGAGTTGAAAAAGAGGGTGTTGAGTTTTTTAACCATTGTAAATGGTCTTAGGTGAAATTTATTAGAGTGAATAAAATAATCTAATTTAAACAAATAATCTAAATTCATAAACCCAGTTTATTAGGTGAACAAAACTAAATCCAGTTTTCAACAAAACTCTCGTTCATCGCATTTCACCGAAATTTCTGAGTTCTTCTCAAAGAGAATCCAAACCCAGTTTCATCGTACTTCACCGAAACCCTTTTCACCATCCCAGTGACGACAACGAAGCTCAAGAATTTTGAGAGTTCACCATCGCCCATTTCATAGTGACGACATGCATTGGTAAAACGAAAGTAGGGTTTTATACTTTGAGCGACATGCATTGGTAGCTGAAGAAATTAGGGTTTTATACTCTTGAAAATGGTCTCTCGGTTCAAAAATTAGTTCCTATTGTTTGAATGTCTTGTGTTGTGTAGGATTATTTTAGTAAATTTAGGCATTACTAGTTATTCAGGAAGTGAAATTGTTCATGATTGTGTGAATTAATTTTTGTTGCAGCTTCAAAACAGTTGATAGATCACTTGAGGAATGAGTATGATAAGGTTCTTGAACACAACAATGACTTGGTAAATGAATTGATTTCTATTAGGTATGTATGTATGTAAATGAATTGATTCCTCTTTTTGTGCGTAGATTTTTGGTGAATTGAGGCAGAGGAATGTGAATAGTAGTTCTGAGGATTTAGTTGCTTCTCTGGTGGGCGATGAAGGTGAAATTGGGAAGGGCGATGATAGTGTGAAGGCGAGTTCGGTCGAGCTCGAGACACCGAGAAAATAAACTGAAAGGAGTGTCTACAAAATCGAAAACGGTGGAATCGGCTGACTGGAAGTGGATAATGGAAGAAGATCCAAATTTGTGAGTAACACACTTTCTTTGCTCTGCTATGCATATTACTTTGGCACTTGAAATACATTTTAACTTAAGTATATGTTAAAAATATAAAAAACAGTTTGGTATAGATGTTAATGTGTTTTTTTATTTTGTAGGAATAGTTTAAAGACATCGATGACATTGAATTCTTCGATGCATGAAAAGGTGGTAAATGCAAGATCTTAAATAATTTACCCCTGCAGCGTGTGTTTGTGTAACTATATCAACTAACTACTGCCTTTTTCATTCAGGATCACAAGGAGAGGGTACTCCTTTGGTTTGTGGTTTCCCTCTCGCTATTGGTAGTCGGATATATTCTGGAGATTTTAGGTACTATAATTTAGATTTCTCAAGATTAAGATACATTTAATTCTCCTACTAACAACTGTAAGGTTTTTCAGGAATTCCTGTATCAAAAGCACTGTGAGATTCTAATTTAATTTAATAATCGAAATATCGTGTAACTATTAAGCACCATGAGTTGTTCCATTCCATTGAATTAAGCTATCCAAATAATGAATGCAACCAACTAACTACTCTTTCATAGCTTCTTTATTTGCTTAGTCAAATTGTCTTTCTGATTGAAAATCTCCAACAAGATGGAACAAGGTTTTTTTTCTCTTCATATTTTCCCACACTACATAAATATAAATATTATGTTTGTATAATAACGTGAATAAACTACAACTTCAACATATACTATTTTTCAGATGGTTATGGCAAAGCCCTCTATGTCAAATTGGTTGATGAGTTTGAAAGATGCATTCTCAGTTACTTTGCATTTCGTGTTTAGTGTTGTTAAGTACTGAGTTTTTCTTTCTTATCTAAATTATAGGTATTGAATACTCAGTCTCAGCACAAAACAAAACTGAAAGGAATTCTATTGGCAGCTACAAGGTAATTTTCTCTTTTATGATTCCTTAAAATAGTTTCAAATTTGTTATAGTAAAGTGAGAATGACACTAAGTGATGTACATTTGACAGGAAGCAGAGATTTGAGAGAGTAACCAAGAACCTGAAGTTGACAAGAGTGTTTTCTACTTTGGTAGCAGAGATGAGAGTAATCGATGACGGCGTTAAGGGAGTCATGGTCCCGAAGGAACTCAGTGAGAGGAGTCCAGTGCTACTATTCATGAGTGGCGGCATGGGAGCCGGAAAAGTATCGTTCTTAAAGACATTCTAAGAGTAAGTATTACCATCCATTCTATTTATACTCTCGCTGGATTATCATTGTGCGATAAATAAAATGACTTTGGCAGATCATTTTGGTTAGGAGCATCTTCAAAGGCTGTGGTTGTTGAGGCAGATGCCTTTAAGGAGAGAGATGTTACATATAAAACCCTTAATTCTAGAGGTCACCATGATGACATGCTTCAAACTTCTGGATTGGTATATGCTTCTATGTCAACACTTTCCTGTCATGTTACTATGGTCAATATATCTGTAGGATCTAAACAAGTGAGAATCTGAATAGGTACATCAATCTCCCACTGATGCTGCTTCGTCTCTACTCGTGACATGCTGTGTGTTTGTGCCAAACAAGAGAATGAGATGGGCCTGTGAATGTGATTCTTTGAGACTTATTTAAGGATATGCTCAGGTCAACATTGTTTCCTGTTTCGGTTATATGGTGTTTACTGTTTGCATATAATTTTTTTTGAAAAGCAAAAAAAAGGTATTAATAATATCAACCACCAAACATAAGGCATGCTGTGGGAATACACCAAACTAGTTACACATATTGATGAAACAAACAACCCCTAACAATTAATCGAAACAAACCTTGCCTAAATGTTTAGGTGGAATACGACTTAGGATTGTTTAGGTGGAATACGGCCTAGGTTTATCTTGGTAGAACTGGTATATGTATATGGGTTGGGATGGGTATAATATTAGTATGAAGTAACAGATGTATCTATTCAAGTTATATATTGTACAAGTTTATAACATATGTATATATAGCAATTGTAGTAATTAAAATAGACTAGGAAAATGGGCAACAGAATAATTAGGAATAAAGAGACATATCAGCCCAATATATAATATTTTAATCAAGAGCTGATGCTGGAATAAAGGGGGTGGAGTTAAAATCACGGAGCAACACTTGATATGCCAATATGCAAGATCGAGGAGTGGTCAATGACTCCAATCTTGGAGACAAGGAGTTCATAGGAAGTTGTGTGCACTGTGAAATGAAGTAGAAGCTTTATTGAGCTTGCATACATGATTAGGGAATGCTAGATGAATAAATCCCTTAATTGACGCATGTAAACATCTTTAGAGATCGCACCATGAAACAATGTGTTATTAACGTCCATTTGAGTTTGAGACCACCAATCTTTGGAGCCGCCACAAGTGAATGTATGAGTTTCTTTTGAAACTTGGTGAAGGTCGATTCGTAAAATGATTCGTAAAATACTCACAAAGGCAAAGCATGTTATTTCTGTGTCATTCATGTATATATTTACAACTTTATCATGCTGATGTAAGTAAGTTTCTGCACCGCTTCTGCTTGTGGCATCCTTTTATCATATAACTGAACTTCATAAGCTCCAATATTTTCTCAGGTGGATGCAAGCAACACTAGTTGACTTTTATATCAATGTTGTGGCCCTAGCAGTAAGTCTACATTTTATTAATCTTAGTAGCTCTAAATTTATTTCACTGACTTGGCAGATTAATATTCAAGAAGTTCTGTTTGTACACAAATAGATTTTAAGACACTCTGTTGACATTATTATTTTTTGTGCTTATAACAGAAAGACTTATTCTATGAAATTGTCAATACTCCTCTCCCTGAACTTGACAATTGCAATGAGAGAACAAATAACTGAATTCCCTTAATGCAAATAACTTCTCACTTAGCTATGTAGTATTAGATAGATACATATTACTCTATTAGAAGGTATGAAATGTAAATGATTTCCATCAATAGAAAAAAACTGCTGTTTGGTTTATTTTAAGTTTTCATTTTCAGTTGATGATAAGTTTTCACATAATAAGAAAAATGGCACGGATTATGCTTTTAAATTTTATGGATCTATTTATATACCCTGCCATTTTTTTTAAGCTGATTCAATTTTTAACCAGGGAAACTTGTTTTTGCTGAGCCTGTTCCCAAGGATAACGAAGCTGCAACTTGGAGAGACAAGTTAGATCAGCTTTATAAGAGTTCATCACAAAGTTTTAGAGTTGTTGTTCACGGATCAAAAGTATGCACTTCTTTTCTTTATGTTTTTTGTACTGTCAATTTTTTTATCACCTCTCTTTTACATACATATGAACATGCTCTTACGATAGGAATTAATCTTGACCAACTACCATAAATATTAATTCTAAAGCAAAACAGATCTCAACCATTGATTTCTCTGTGGTCCAGATTAGCTCCTCAATTCTCTCACGCTCGCTTGATACGCTACTTGTTTATATGATATTTGGAGCATGTCCTTCAGAAATGAGGTGGAAATGAGACAAAGTTTGCTGTGTAATATATTTTACATTGAAGACAGTGCATTAGAAGTTAAGTAGAAGTGAAAATGAATTAAATTGATAGTTTGAGAGAGAATTCTCTAAACCGTATCTGAATTTCATGCATGTGAATGAGTAACAACAATCAGTTGAAATTAGTTAAATTCTCCTAACTGGTAATTGTTTCACTTTATTATAACTAACTGACTAAAGAGTATAAGTCTATAACAGAGTTTAAAAGGGCTGAAAATAGCAGCTAGAAATTTGTCTTCAAGTGGACTCACAGGAGAGTTAGTATATTCCATATGGAAGCTCACTATGCTACAGTATTTGTGAGTATCTTTTTTTCTCTATATTCATTGAATATTCAAAATTGTAACTCTGCATATAAATTGTTCATTTCAGGAATTTTTCAAACAATAGCTTAACCGGACCTTTGCCCGAAAGTCTTATACAACCACTAGTGCTATTGTCATGGATTTGGTCTCTGATTGCTTTGGCATGAATTTAGTGTGCCTTTATAGTTCTTCTTAAACATAATAATTATGAATTGTTTGGTAAAACTTGGTGCTGACATTTGATAATAGTAAAGATAGTGGTTATGGTTTTAGATAGATTAATTGAAGACCCAGTCATTATTATTAGATTAATTGATAATGTGATACGGTGGTGACGTCATAAGGCAAACTTGAATGGTTATCTCTCCTATCAAACTGGCCAAAGCTTAGATAAGATAATTGTTTTCTTGGTTCTAGTTTTTTTGGGCCATAAAGTTTGAAAAGAATTAGTGAATTTCTACTTTTAATTGAACAATGATTACATTGTTAAACTGGAATCAAATGGATGGTCTCTGCAACTTCTATCATTTGCATGTTTATCTTTAGCAGCAAATATGGAGGAACCCCTTGTTCCTTCTCTCTTGGACCTTCAGGTATAAACTAATAAATGATTAGAATTTAGAACCCATGTTCATTTGGCACTTAACAGCCTAGAACTGAAACTACAATTATTATGAAGGACGGTTTTGAAATTACTACTCAATATTTGTTATATTTTCCATGTAGTCCACCTCTCAATTTGATTCTTTACTATTAACAATCTCTGCATTTTAATTTTAGGTTTCAACGTGGTTTGAACAGCAAGCCTAATGCACTCATCAAGAAGCTCCGCAAGGCGGTGAGTTTTCTATTTATTCACGTATTGTTTCATTTCGTTTGTTAATTCTTTTTGATACTTGATTTCAACTTAGAGGTTGGAGTTGGAATAAATTTGAAAATAGGAGGATTTTGACCAACCATCACAGTGAACCGACTGCGTTACTACGTCAAATACCTGAAGTCAACGTTGGTCCTTTTAATAAACATGGCCAACACATAGCCCTAAAACATTTCAGAGATAACAATCTCAGCTATTGCCCTATTTGTTAGATCAAATACTTATTGGATTTTGGTCTGATTGCTTACTATTCTATCTCAAGTGAATCTCTCTTATATATGAAGCTATATCATTTTAACTTATGCACGTATCAAGACTGTAATTTACATTCTAACATCCACCAAATACAGGACTCTGATGAGCTAATGATAGATAGAAGCTGATATCACGTGCACAATACTAAAAAGCTGATTTTGGTCTGATTGTTTATTCTCTTAGCCTTTGTTACACCATGTAGGCATCAATACTATCACTTCCCAACAGTCTGTCAATCACTTCATTTTTTGCTTCTTAAGATGTATCCTGTTGCTTACAATAGAAGGATCAATCAAACTCTTGGTATGTATCTTTCTCTAACTGTATGCATAAGCATATTTAGACTATGAAGCACATACACATATACCGACACTGGACATGACACCGACACTGATGCTAACATCAGTAATAATTTGAAAAAATGAATAAACCTTCATATTTGTTGCAAAGCATTAGCGTGTTAAAATGCACATCTGAGCTATATACCAAATTATGTTTTTTAAAAGACTATCCAAGTGTTTCAATGGTTACCTCGTGTAGTCAATGGTTACCTCGTATCTTTTACATACCCAATGCACAATCATATATTATAAGATTATCCGCATTTCATGCAATAAAACATAGCAAAATCGAAGCTCCTTCATTATTAGGGTTTTGATGGGTACAGAACGGAAGAGAAAGGTGAGTTTGTTCGACGTCGTCGACGCCGCCACCGCTAAGATGATGAAAACCAACAGCGGCTTAATCAGCAACAGCCTCATTAACCACTGGAACGGAAATCCGTACTCTCAAAGGTACTATGAGATTTTGGAGAAGAGGAAAACGCTTCCTGTTTGGCACCAGAAAGAGGATTTCTTGCAGGTTTTGAAGGATAACTAGACTTTGATTCTCGTTGGTGAAACTGGTAGTGGTAAAACAACGCAGGTTTGGTTTTTTTATTCTAACTATCTCTTTCAAATGAGTTCTATTTTGTTTTTTTTAGGTTTAGATCATAATTAATTTTGTTCTGGGATGGAGACATGAAGTTAATAATGCTAGATGTGATAGTGTTATGGGATAAAATTGGTTTTTTTTAAGTGTGTAGGATGTTAATTTTGTTGTGTATTTTTGGGAGACAGATTCCTCAATTTGATTTAGAGACCCCAGATAAACGCAAGAAGATGATGATTGCATGTAGTCAGCCTCGTAGAGTGGCTGCTATGTCTGTTTCACGACGTGTGGCTGAAGAGATGGATGTTACTATTGGGGAAGAGGTCGGTTATAGCATCCGATTTGAAGATTGTAGTAGTGCAAGGACAGTTTTGAAGTATGTATTATTTTTCATTTGAAATTATGTTATGTAATCGATATGAAGCTTGTTATACTATTTTGATAAGAAATTGTTTTCGCCATCTTTTTTGTTCACAAATATAATGTTTTTTCGTCGTTTCTGCAGGTATTTAACAGATGGTATGCTTTTGAGAGAGGCAATGACGAATCCTCTTTTGGAACGATACAAAGTAATTATTCTTGATGAGGCACATGAAAGGACTTTGGCTACAGATGTGTTATTTGGCCTTCTTAAGGAAGTTCTTAAAAACAGACCTGACTTGAAGTTGGTTGTTATGAGTGCTACACTTGAAGCTGAAAAGTTTCAGGGATATTTTTTTGGAGCCCCTCTAATGAAAGTTCCTGGAAGGCTACATCCAGTTGAAATTTTTTATACTCAAGAACCATTTTTTTTTTCATTTTTTACACTCGTCAAAACTGCGGTATGGTTACCATTGATACATGTGACTCTTTATTGTAATAACACTTTCTTGTAATAATTTCTTGTGTCTTGTTTTTTTGCATACAGAAAACAATTGCTTCTCCAGGGCGTGGTATTTTGGCCATGGATGAATCCAATGCTACATGTGGAAAGCGGTTGGATTCAATTGAACTAGAGAACACCGAAACTAACCGTCAAGCATGACGTAAAATTATATATGAAAGAAAGTGTTATGACTTAGTTAAAATATAATTTTTATGTGTATGATTTTATAATACTTGAAATATTATGACTTTACATGATTTTGTATATTTTTTTGGTTAATATGAAAAATATTTTGACTTAGTTAAAATATGATTTTTATGTGTATAACTTTTATAGTATTTGCAATATTATGACTGAAAATGAAATATAACTAAATGGTGTATATGAAATAGGGTGTAAATAGATATAATTGTTCATTCATAAATGGTGTATTTACACCCGATTTTTATTAAAATAGGGTGTAATTAAGAACATATTTACACCTGATTTTTATTAAAATAGGGTGTAATTAAAATGTAATTACGCCCAAATACACCCGATTTTTATTAAAATGGGTGTAATTAAAATGTAATTACGCCCAATTACACCCGATTTTTATTAAAACAGGGTGTAATTAAAACGTAATTACGCCAAATTACACCCGATTTTTATTAAAATAGGGTGTAATTAAAAACGTAATTAAGCCCAATTACACCCGATTTTTTTTTAAAACAGGGTGTAATTAAAAACGTAATTACGCCCAATTACACCCGATTTTTATTAAGACAGGGTGTAATTAAAAATGTAATTACGCCCAATTACACCCGATATTTTTAAAATAAAACGGGTGTAAATTCATTAGACATTTCTCACCCTATGGATATACACCCGATTTTTATTAAAAATAATGGGTGTAAATTTAATAAAAAAACGGGTGTAAATTAACATTTTTGTACTAGTGTATACATATATAAGAAGTTTTAAATTTTTGTAAAAGATAAATTTTAAATTCAAATAGTTACACAGAAAAACACAACACTGTAACACTGTTAGTGTTATGCATGAACTTTTTGAATTGTTTGTAAAAGAGGCATTGTTTTTAGTGCTATGAAACAAAAAAAAATGTCAAATGCAAATGATATAGAAACATGTTGAAGTCATAACACGATTTTTCATGTTTGTCCACGTAGATTGAAGCGGCTTGGAGGGATGTTTGATACACAGTAAAACCCCCGGTCCTCAATCAACAAGTGGGGAACTCGATATCAAGTCCACACATGCATATTTCACTTATAGTCACCCGTAAGTCAGAACATTTGTTTGCCTAAGTGTCAATTTTCTCTCTTGTGAGTCAGTCAAGGAGTTCACAAATTCCTTTTTCTTCATAAATACTCTTGTCCGCCACAATACATAAAAAAGAATGCCACCGACAAAATATTGCTTGCATTTGAAGTCCATCAGTCCCTTTAAAGAACTACATGCTCCCAAAAGATATCCAAGAATGTCTTACAAAAAATAGAAAAAACCTCATCAATACGGAATAGTGGAATCATGAAACGATACTTGAGGAAAGTACGGTAATCTATTGTTAGCATATTTGGGCCTAAACCTTCAATAGATATAGCTAGAAGAAAATCATGAGCATGTGTTGCTTGCGAACACTAAAAATAACTTTAAGTCTTATGACTATGTTAAACATCACTTACATGTCTTGAACAGTACTTTTACTAAAATGGGAACACACCAAACTGTAATGGGTTTTAGAGGGAATGCTAACATTTCAAGTCAAACTACCAAGGTCAAAATCTAGAATCTCACTATAAAGGCTATCCAAAAGTTTGTCAAAATCAAAGTCCATATCACATATATATCTTAGTGTTTTTCAATATATGATGATCATGTAAAATCTGAAATTGAGCACTGGAATCCACAAATACATATGAGGCAACCTCTATTGTCAAATACAAACCCAACTCTTAATGTTAATAGGTAAACAATACAACCACATATATCTCTAGTGCATGCTTTTCAAAGGCCAAGAAACAGAATAATCTGTTGGTGCACAATGAATAAAGATGGTGACAAAGAGAATAAAGGAATAACGGCGCAAAAAGGGATGAGAGAATAAATATTGTATTCTATATTAATGATAGCTACTACAAGGCTATTTATAAGAAAAGAAAATCTTGCCACATAAGCCCTAAAACAGTAAATTTAGTAAACAAGTCTAAGGTACAAACAGTACAGTACTACAAAATACTAAAGTACCCTTACTACTAAACAGCTAAGCTAATGGGACCCAGATAACATCTTCTGGTTAATACTATCTTCTGAGTAACCATCAGAAGATCAGTCCATCTTCTGAATATTGAATTACTCTTCAATACCATCCCTTAATTCATATTCTTCAATCAAAACTGACAACGCCAATTCCATCCCTCAAGAGCAGAAATTGATCCGTCTTGATCGCCTTCGTCAGAACATCAGCCATCTGCTTCTGGGTGCTACAATGCACAACTTCTAATGTTCCATTCTGGACTTGGCTTCTCAAGAAATGATACTTAGTCTCAATATGCTTGCTTCTTCCGTGTAACACCGGATTCTTGGCAAGATTGATTGCAGACTTGTTATCAATCATCAGCTTCAAAGGCTTCTTCACTCTAATCTTCAGATCTTCTAATAGATTCAGAAGCCACACAGCTTGACATGCAGCTACAGCGCCTGCGATGTACTCAGCTTCACAGGTTGATAGAGCAACAACAGGTTGCTTCTTGGAACTCCAAGAGATAGGGCCTCCCAGAAACATGAACAAATATCCAGAAGTACTCCTTCTATCAACTCTGTCTCCACACCAATCAGAATAACTCAATAACTCTGATTCTTCTTTTCTACCAGAAGGAAACAATATGCCAAACTTCAGAGTTCCCTTGACATATCTCAAGACTCTGACAGCAGCTTGGTAATGGGACCACTTAGGTTTACTCATGAACCTACTAACCAATCCAACTGCGTAGCATATATCAGGCCTGGTATTACACAAATACCTTAGAGAACCAACCAGCTGTTTGAATACCGTAGCATCAACATCTTCACCTTCAGAATCAGAGTCCAACTTTTGATTCACTTCTGACGGTGTAACAGCAGCTTTGCAATTCTCCAGCTTGAATTTCTTCAGAAGTTCTAACTCATACTTCAACTGATGCAGAATGATACCATCTTCTGAGTACAGAATCTCCATCCCTAGAAAATATGACATTTTCCCAAGGTCTGTAATCTCAAACTCATTCATCAGCACCTTCTTGAACTTCATCAGATCTTCTGGACAACTCCCCGTAAGCAATATGTCATCAACATAAAGACACAACAGAATCATATTGCTTCCAGAATGTTGCACATAAACTCCATATTCCATTTCACACTTCTGAAACCCTTGCTTCTTGAAAAATGAATCAATTTTCAAATTCCAAGCTCTGGGCGCTTGCTTCAATCCATACAGAGCTTTGTGTAATTTGTACACCATCCCTTCCTTATTCTTTTTCACAAAGCCAGGGGGTTGTGACACATATACCTCCTCTTGTAATGGACCGTTCAGAAATGCAGACTTTACATCCAGATGCATCAAGGACCATCCTCTGTTCGCAGCTAACGCAATAGCCAGTCTGATTGTTTCATGTCTAGCTACAGGAGCAAACACCTCAAAGTAATCTAGTCCAGGTTTCTGAAGAAAACCTCTAGCCACTAGCCTCGCTTTGTGTTTACCAACTGATCCATCTGGCTTCAGCTTTACCTTGAAAACCCATCTGACGCTGATGGCTTTCTTCTTCTTTGGAAGTTCTGTCAGCTTCCAAGTTTTGTTTCTTTCTATAGCCTCAAGTTCTTCTTTCATGGCATTCAGCCAGACCTTCTTCTTGAGCGCTTCTTCTATACTCACTGGTTCAGAATCTACTAACATGGCGCACTGAATGACCTCTCCTTCTGAGTCAACTTCTGTGTCTTGCAACATGTCAAAATCTGCAAACCTTCTTGGTATAGTTCTGACTCTTTGTGGTCGCTGAGCTACTTCAGGGTCAGCTACTCCAGAGTCACCACCTCCATGATCATCTCCAGAAGCTTGTCCTCCAGACCCTATGTCTTCAGAGTTTTCCCTTCCAGAATCATGACTACCACCAGAATCTGGATCAGAATCAGATTCTCCTTCTGACTCATCTTCAGAAGATGCTTCATCTTCTGACTCGTCTTCAGAAGATTCATCTTCTGACTCGTCTTCAGAAGATTCATCTTCTGACTCTAACTTTTCTTCAAAAGTTATCTCTACATCAGAAGTTGGTTGAGACTCTCTCCAATCCCAAACTTCTGATTCCTTCACAATGACGTCTCTGCTGACTTCAACTTTGTTAGTCTCTGGACAATAGAGCTTGTATGCACCTGTACTGTGGTACCCTACAAATAACATCACTTTGCTTCTATCATCCAGCTTCTTCCTTCTAGCATCTGGAACGTGTTTGTAACACACAAAACCAAAAACCTTCAGATGACTAACACTTTGCTTCTCTTTAGTCCACTTCTCTAAAGGAACAATTTCCTTCAGCCTCTTCGTTGGACACCTGTTGAGCACATATGCTGCAGTAGCAACAGCTTCTCCCCATAGATTATGAGGAAGCTTCTTCTCTTTAAGCATACTTCTCGTCATATCAAGCAAAGTACGGTTTCTACGTTCAGCAAGACCATTGTGTTGAGGAGTATAAGGAGCAGTAACTTCATGCTCAATTCCATTATCATCACAGAACTTCTGGAATTCTGTAGAGTTATACTCGCCTCCACCATCCGTTCTGAGAATCTTTATCTTCTGACCACTCTGCTTCTCAGCCTTCACCTTGAACTTCTGGAATTCTGTAAGCACCTCATTCTTAAACTTAATGAGAGTTACCCACGTCATTCTTGTGAACTCATCCACAAAAGACACAAAATACCTATTTCCTCCAAGTGAAGGTTCTGGAAATGGTCCACACACATCAGAGTGCACTACTCCCAGAGCATGCTTTGCTCTTGGAGCAACTTCTGATACAAATGGCAATTTGGGTTGTTTGCCTTTCATGCATACCTCACATGACTTCTCAGGCTTTACAATCTTAGGAATGCCACGTACGAGCTTCTTAGAACTTAGATGCCCCAGACTTCTATAGTTCAAGTGCCCCAACCTCTTGTGCCACAACTTACTATCACCTTCTGAGCCTTCAGCACTCAGACACTCTGTTTCAGTTGTTTCTACATTCACCTTGAATGTTCTGTTGATTCCCTGTTCAGATTGCATAATCAACTTCTGATTGGAATCATACAACTTCAAGAGGTTGTTCTTCATAACAACTGAGAAACCTTTCTCAATGAGCTGACCTACACTCATCAGATTGCTTCTGATTCCAGGAACATACCAAACATCCTTGATCAGAACAGTCTTTCCATTCTTCACTTTGGCTTTGACATTTCCCATACCTTCTGCATATAGGTACTTATCATCAGCACATCTGATCTTTGTCCTCCTTTCAGAGTCAAAGTCTATCAGCCATTGTTTGTTTCCAGTCAAGTGATTTGAACACCCAGTGTCCATATACCACCATTCTGACGAACATCTTTTGTTCGACTCTGAAGCCATCAATAGCACAGGTTCATCATCTGATCCTCCTCTGGCTATATTTGCTTCTTCTGATCTCCTTCCTTTGTTTGCCAAACAGTCTCTAGCAAAATGGCCAAACTGTTTGCAACAGTAACATTGAACTTTCTTCTTATCCTTTCCCTTCTGATATCTCTTCTCATCAGAAGTTGAGGCTTCCTTCTGGAATCTATCAGCACGTCTATGCTTCTGGTCCTTCTTGACAAAAGAAGCCTTCAGAGCTTGCTCAACCTCTCTCTCAGAAGTTCTCTCAGTCAGACGCAACTCTTGTGCTTCTAAACTGCTTTGCAACTCTTCTATTCTCATGGTTTCCAGATCTTTAGAATGTTCAATGGATACAACAATATAATCAAATTGAGGAGTAAGTGACCTCAATATCTTCTCTATGATCACTTGTTCAGAAAGAGTTTCTCCACAAGCCTTCATCTCATTAGTGATCACAATCACTCTAGAGATATACTCAGAGACTTTCTCATTGTTCTTCATGTTGAGATTCTCATATTGCTTTCTCAGGGATTGAAGCTTCACCTTCTTCACTGATACGTCACCACCGTAACACTTGACCAGTATATCCCACGCCTCCTTTGACGTCATAGAATCAGCAATCTTCTCAAACACATTCACATCCACACACTGATGGATGAAGAACAACGCTTTTTGGTCTCTCTTATTCGTCTCTCTCTGCGCTTCTCTTTGTTCTTCCGTTGCATCCGCTGCAACCGGAATATATCCTCTAGTGACAAGATCTAGAACATCTTGAGCACCAAATAATACACGCATTTGAATCATCCATCTATTCCAGTTTTTACCATCAAGAACTGGAAGTTTGGTATTCAAGTTGCTTCCACTCATCTTTAAACTTGTGCAGACAAAAACAGATTTCACTCACACTCACACAGTGTTTCCCAACCCACAAACAATCAAGAAAAATGTGATTCAACACAACTTTGTTTCCCAGAAACAAAATCAATCACACAGTCACACAAACTCACGTTCACTCGTGTTTCCCTGTGTTTGGAACCGGAGCTCTAGATACCAATTGTTGGTGCACAATGAATAAAGATGGTGACAAAGAGAATAAAGGAATAACGGCGCAAAAAGGGATGAGAGAATAAATATTGTATTCTATATTAATGATAGCTACTACAAGGCTATTTATAAGAAAAGAAAATCTTGCCACATAAGCCCTAAAACAGTAAACTTAGTGAACAAGTCTAAGGTACAAACAGTACAGTACTACAAAATACTAAAGTACCCTTACTACTAAACAGCTAAGCTAATGGGACCCAGATAACATCTTCTGGTCAATACTATCTTCTGAGTAACCATCAGAAGATCAGTCCATCTTCTGAATATTGAATTACTCTTCAATATAATCGAGCCATATCAAATTTTCTAACATTGGCTAAAAGTTCCTTATCAGTCTGTACAAAAAACTAGAGTAAATAACAAAGGCAATATGATTGACTCAAACAAGACTGAGGGCAACTGTAACAACAAATATCCTTCTTATTCGATTATTAGATGGAAGGAAACCCATTATTTACCAACTCTAGAATATCACCTGCAACAATATTTCTTCCCTTTTGCCAATGTTATTTAATTCACCACACACCAACTTCATACAACTTAGCATTACAAATCAAGATGATGACTATTTGGTTGTCTCAATCTTAATGATACAACTCTACCACAAATCTAAATAAAGATAATAATTATAATGTGATAGTTAAAATTCTCTCATAATGCTTACTAAAGATAATGGTGGTTACAAAACATTAGTTTAACATTCCTTCTTAATGTGTTACTCTTTAACTCCCATTGCTTCTCTAAGTTGCTAAAATCTTCCTCTTGGTAGTGTTTTAGTAAAAATGTCGGCAAATTGCTCTTGTGAACTGCAGAAAGCTAAATGCACATATCCTTCTTTAATCACACTTCAAAAGAAGTGATGCTTTATGTTAATGTGTTTGCTCCGACTATGAAAAACAGGATTCTTTGCCTTGGCAATAGCTGATTTTTTGTCACAATGCAGTTGTAGGCTTCCCTTTTTCTTCTCTTCAATATCTTCTAATGTTCTTCTCAACCAAATTTATTGTTGTGTGTTGCACCCCAAAATTTTCCCTCTCCATCAGTACATAATTCCAAGTTACGGAAGTCATTTATTTTGTCGTTCAACGCAATTAAAGAGTTTCTGTTGTTTCGAGACAGTTCAGATCAAAAGTTTGTCCTTACGGTGCAAATGCAAAATTTGTAACTTCCAATCGGAAGGTCGAGATAGTTCAGATCAATAGTCTGTTTTTCCATTCTCTACATCTTTCGTGTTCGGGCCGGAAGCCAATTCTTTGAGAAAGATACTCAAAAGTGCAAATTACCTGAAATTTGGATTTGCTGTTCAACTGCTTTTCGGATGTTCGAAAATTTGTAACTTCTGTCTGCTAAGTCATTTTGATAAGATTCTTGAGCCAAAAGAAATGTCTTGATCTCTACTACATTTCATATGTTTGGGTCGAGAATTGATTCTTTGAAGAAGATCTTCGAATTTGCAATTAACCTGAGTTGTACAGTGAAAGTGGTGTGTTGAACCGCCGTCTTTTGGATATTCAAAAAATCATAACATTTGACTGGAAAATCGTTTTTGAGCGGTTCTTTTTGCTAAAATGTCGCCTTGACGTCCTCTTCAGTTTGTCTGTTTGGGTCGAGAGCAAATTATTCACCAAAAATTTCAGATTTGCATAACTTAGTGGAATCCGCATTCGGAACCGGATTTTGGTCTACCATATTCTCAATCTTGCAAAAATCATAACTCGGTCGATTTTTATCGTATGTGGCTGATATTTTGACACAAGGTCACATGTTATTATATACAAGTTCACTCGCAAGCCCGAGTTCGAACGGTGCTCCAAAGACCTTCGCTTCTAGTTTATTTTACAGAACGGATGAGCTGAACCAAAAAAGGAAATTCAGATTTAATTGTCGTTTCACCGGATAATTCATATCTCGGTCGTTTTTCATCGTATCACGCTCATTTTTTGACACGACGACCCTGACTCTGAGGTCTACAACTTTGTTGGCAAAGTCGAGACTAGATTCCGCATCGAAGGGCATCGCGCCCGAAATTAAGCCCAAAACTCCGATTTTTGCACTTGCTTATATATTCTATTTCATCCAAAATTCTCATAACTTTAATTCATTTCCCACAAACACTAAAACCATTCTCTCACTCTCTCTCAAAGATCAAAATCACAAATATCCAAATTCTCTCAATTGTTCTTCAATCTTCATCAAGTTCATCATAACTTCAACAATCGGCAACAACTTTCTTCAAGAAAATTCAAAGAATCTCAAGATCCTTTCTCTCTCTCCCAATCTCGCGCGACTTCTTTCCCCTCCATTTTCTGCTCTGATCGCAAATCTTTCTTCGGATTCATCTTCCGATCAAGCCTCCTCTTCATTCAATCGGTAACATCTATTACTTGATTATGTGAATTGTTGATATTTGTGATGTGAATTCTTGAACATTTTTCTTGTAGGCTAAATGTTTGATAAAATGATTAAATGAGTTTTTGAGCATAATTTGAATTGTTAAGAATTGTTGTTGATGAATCTTGTCCTGATATCAATTGTTGATGATGTTTGGATCCAAATTTGGTTGATATAATTGTTTATCACGTGGATCTTGAATTTTGGTATAATTGTTGATAATTTCATGTGTTGATGCAAAACCTGATATCCATAAATTGTCGAAGTTTGAGATAGTTTTGAATCCGGATTTTAATTGTGAATTCTTGATGCTAATATGTATGAGAATTTGAATTGATAATTGTGGAATTAATTGTGATGCACCTGGTAACAACATTACTTGAATAGGTAAGCTCTTTTGGTGACATCTGTGTGGTTTTTGTGTGTTTTCGGTTCGTTTCGACACTATTTTTCAACTTGTTTCAGTTCTTCCAGGGTACGGAAGTGGCACTTTGCTTAGAATTTAACCGAACCATATAGTTTTTTAGTCCGTTGGCACGTTTTCAAGCAACCATGTGATTTTCATAAGTTTCTGAGACGTATTTTTTTAGCATTTTGCTACTGCCCCGCGCACGGAAGTCATACTTCCACTTTGATTTAATTTGAATCATTTGAATTTTTGAATTTGTTTGCACGTTAGTAGGCTACCATGCGATTTTCGTTCAAATCCGTTCTGACTTTTCCGCACTCCTATTTTTCGATTTAGCGCTTTTAGACTCCATTTTGTGTAAACTTTGCGTCTTGACTTTAATTTGACATGTGCTTATGCTTACTTGCTTGTAGATGATCATTGTGCTTGAGTTTGCTTATTTCGGATCAATTCTGTGTGCGTTTCATGTTATAGCTAGTGTCACCGCTGCCCGGATTTCTAGTTCTTGGTTCCGTTGCTTGCTCAAATTGCATTTTTGCATGTTTATACCTTGACTTGTGTTGTGAATTGAATGTTGGTCGCGACTTAATGAGTATATCAGGATACTAACTGCAAGCACACAGTCTTATCACGTAGCAAGCCAATATCACTCATCTCATATTTTTTCTTCATTTCTATTTTAAAATTTTCAACCATTTTCTTGTTGTTACCCGTATACTCCAAATCATCAACATAAAGGGAAACAAGAAGGAAATCATCTTTACCTTGATGCTTCACATACAAGGTAGACTCACTTTGACTTCTTTGAAATCCTTGTTGAATGAAGTAGCTATCAATTTCACTATACCATGCTCTAGGGACTTGTTTTAACCCATAGAGAGCTTTCTTCAACTTGTAAACTTTTTCCTGTTGGACTTTAGTCACAAAGCCTTGAGGTTGCTGCACATACACCTATTATTTTAATTCTCCATTCAATAAAGCTGACTTCACATCAAGTTGGTACAAATTATAACCTTTTTTGAGCTGCTACCGCAATGATTGCTCTCACGGTGTCCAAACGTACAAGCAGAGCAAAAGTCTCAATATAATCCATTTCTAGCTGTTGGACATAGTTTTTACTACTAATCTAGCTTTGGCTCTTTGGATTGAACCATCTGGACTATGTTTCAATTTGTATACCCACCTTACTCCAATAGCTTCTTCGTCATTTGGCTTTTCAGCTAACTTCCATGTTTTGTTCTTCTCAATTGCATTTATTTCTTCTTGCATCGCATTCCTCCAAACATCTTCTTTGATTGCCTCATCAAAATTTTCTGATTCCATAACATAATAGTTGCACCTTGCATAAATATCACTCAAGTCCTTCAATTTTATTGGAGTTGAGCTGGGAGATGATGAACTTGAAATTGGGGAACTTGGAGAGGATGAAGAACTTGGTGTACATGGGGTTGGTTGCTCATTTTCAGCTGCTGAATTTTGTTATAATAAAATTGCAAGGACTATTTTCTCCTTCATTTTGTCTTCTTCTCAATTCAAAGAAGACTTCTCATCAAATACAACATCCAGACTAATGATCCCCTTGTTTGTCATCAAGTTGTAAAGTCTATATCCCTTTGACATGGAACTATAGCAAATAAAGACACATCTTTCACTTGTTTTTTACTGCTTTATCCTCTTTTATTTGGGAATTTAAGCATAGGAAACACACCCAAAAACTTTAAGGTGGTTAACTGAAGGTGGTTTTCCACTCCAAGCTTCAAATGGAGTCTTATTCCATACAGCCTTTGTTGGACATATATTCAGTAAATACACAACAATATTAACAACTTTAAACTTCTTAAAGATCACAAAAACTTCAGATTTTTGTCTCATAAAATATACACATGTCATGCAGGTAACATCATTAATAAATAATACAAAGTACTTGTTTTTACCATGAGACAAAGTATTCATAAGGCCACTCACATCTGTGAGTACAAGTTCCAACACTTGTTTGGCTCTGCATACTCCTTCCTTTGGAAATGGTTGACGGTGGTGTTTGCCAAGCATACATCCTTCAGACACACCATATTTTTCTTCAATTATTGGCAGCCCATGCACCATCATCTTCTTTTGATAAAGCAACTTGAGACTATTGTAGTTTAAGTACCCAAGTCTCTAGTTCCATAAACAAGAGTCATTATCTTCTCTAGTCATCATGCTAAAAAAATTCTCATAATTTAGAGAAAGGGGAAAGTTTCAATTGCTGGTCATTTTTACAGCATCAACACTTCTTCTCTTTGAGTCAAAGATTTTGCACTCTCTATTTTCAAAATTTAGAGAATAGCCATGCTCTAAAATCTGTCCAATGCGTAGCAAGATCTCATCTAACTCTAGTGCATACAAAGTGTCATGGATGACTTTGCTTCCTTGCTTTGTTGTAACTCAAATGTTGTATTTTCCTTTTACATCAACATGTTCTCCATTGCTCAATTCAACTTCTGAGCCAAATGAAGAATCAATGTTGATAAAATCTTCTTTCTTTCTGGTCATATGATTTCTACAACTGCTATCCAAATGCCACACATTTTTATCTTCTTGAAATACTTTTTGATAAGAAAAGACCAAATGACCTTCATCATTTTCTCCTCCTGCAAATGAAGTATGTTGTTGATTGGCAAAATGACAATCCTTTTGAATGTGCCCGAATCTCTTGCAATTGTGACATTATGGTTTGACCTTGTTCTAGTAATCATTCTCGTCATGAGTGTTACTCTTACAAATTTTGCACCATATGTTATATGCTCCTTCATTCCATCTTCCGCCATTCACACCTATTCCTCTTCCTCGTGAGTTTCTTCCTCTACCTCTGTCTCTTCCAAATCTGCCACCTCTAGAAGACTCACCTCTACCTTGTATTGGGGACTTATTTACACCATTGTTGGACTGAATGTTGAGTTTAGATTGAAAGGTATCTCAATTGATTTTTAAGAGTGTTGCAACAACCTTTGCTCGTAGGACCTCAAAGACCCTATCAACCCTTGAACATACATAGTTGATATGTCCTTTGTTTCTTCTATAACAGCCACCATAGGGTCAAATTTTTCCGTCAAACTAACCAGAATTTTATCAACAATTTTGTGATCATCTATTATATCTCCATGTGACTTTGTTTGGTTTACCAATTTTGAGAGTCTATTAAAATATTCATTTAAACTCTCATTCTCTTCCATTCTTTATTTTCATAATCTCTCTTAAAAAATTGAAGTTTCACATTTCTCACCAAGTCTCCTTTAGAGTCTATCATTTTAGTGGTGGGATTTTTGTCGGCAAAATTACTGCAACACCAATCCACCTATTTTCCGTTCAATGTTATATCATGAACAGTATACCAAATTTTTTATTTGTTCCTTCATGATAGTGTATTAGCCTAGTCCTACATCTCCCTTTGTGGGCTAATTCTTTTTCATTATATTGATCTCCTTGGATTTATAAAAAAAAATGAAATAAACCAGTTAAATTTATAAATAAAAAATTGGAAACGATTTTAATCAGTCCTATAGCTGCTTACTTTTTCACACATTCACAACCAACATCGTGTACACGCCTAAGGTTATAGTAATTCCTGAATTAATCCTTTTCGGCAGCCATCCCACACCCAATCTTCTTGCCGAGTACTAATTAACTAATCATCTTTTACTATTAATTAATCCAATCACTATTAACCAAACGTCAAATTTTCCTATATATATACATATCTATCAAATTAAAACTCTCACTTAAAAAACCTTATCTCTTTTACAAACATTCATCATTCTTCAAAGAGTTTGATAATACATATAAAAAATAATCTGTTATTCAATAATACATATTTCAAACTAGTTATTGTTGTGTAAGAAAATATGGGAAACTGTTGCAAACCTGCATCGTCAATGGAGTGGGGTGGAGAGGACTGGGAATCTTTGAGGCCAAGGAAGGAGCCAAAGCCATGTTGTTCATCATCATCATCATCATCATCATCATCATCAAGCAATAAGTTATTTTACGAAGCTGCTCATAATAATAATAATAATCAACAGGCGGAGAAGCAAATGATGATGAAAAAAGAAGTGGCATCTGCAGAACAAGTTCTTCATCGGTTAATAAAAGCCAAAAATCATCGCTTCAATAGTCAATGGAAACTACCAGTTCTGGACACTATTCCCGAATAATAAATAGTTCCTCTAATTATACAAGTGAAGAAGATGAATATATTATGGTCATTTGAAAATATATGTAAATAATAAGGTTTTAAAAAACGGCCATGTTTCGGTCGTATTGTGACTTTCGCGATTTCGGTCTGTACAAGTATTGTGTTGCAAATAAAAGTCATTGTGGTGTGAATTTCTCACAACATTGCAGAAATTAATATTCTTATAAAAAGAGTAGAATTCTTATAAAATTAGTATATTTTCATTTTTACAATAAAATAAAATTTTACAATAAAATAAAATTTTACTTTAAAATTTCAATATTTTTATTCATGTATTTGTACTTTCAGAATAAAAAATTTCATCAATAATGGTGCGTAACCGGCTCTAACTGTATTTTGCGGGCGAAACGACATCTTATGGTAGCCGTAAAGGCGTTTCGTTTGCACTTTTTTTCTCAGTTCTAAAACGGTGAATAACTGAATCGGTTCTGATACCATTTTGTTGCGGCCGTATTCACGGTCGTGGACAATTTTTTAAAACCTTGGTAATTATGTCTTGAGAAAATAAATCATGACAACTTATGCTCATGTGTAAGCGTTGACTTGCCAAGATGTGTCATCCGCGTAAAATTTTAAAATGGACAATTAGATCATCAATTTGTTCATGCCAGAACAAAAGACTAGACCTTGGTCTGCGGTGAGTCTTGTTTACGGATTAGTGTAATTAAGATTAGGTTAAAAGTT
Organism: Vicia villosa; assembly: GCF_029867415.1. Lineage (NCBI taxonomy): Eukaryota > Viridiplantae > Streptophyta > Magnoliopsida > Fabales > Fabaceae > Vicia > Vicia villosa. The sequence goes on along the minus strand of NW_026704994.1, from coordinate 38,721 downwards.
ATTTAGGTTTTGTTAGATTTTATGTTGGCAAACTACCATTAGAAATAAATAAGAAGAAGATGAAGATGGCATGATAATGATTCAACAAACAAATTTTAAAGTGTCTTTGGATGCACTAAACTTTAAATTTGATTTGCCCCTAACCAATAAAGATAAATTGGATGTAAATGAAGAAATAGGTGAATCTATTTCAAAATACTGTAAATTTTTTTACATGAATTGGACATTAATATCAAATATATCGGTGAATAATGTTTGATAGGAAAAAAATTCCATCATTTACTTAAAAATAGTTTAGCAGAAATTTTGTTCATAGAAGTTTGATGATATTTGCATCCTTTTAAGTTTGTATAGCGTTTTTGTTTATTGAAAAATTCATACCACTTGATGAGGGAAAACAACTCGTGTAAGAGAGTTGTTAGAATAGTAATGCGAATACATATTTGAGTAGAGAGAAACACAAAAAGGTTTTATTTATATAGTTCGAGCAAATTACCTATATATGTCTGCGACTATAGAGTAGCTATAGTTCTCTTTATTTATGTCTTGTGAATTGTATATGAATTATAGTGTTACAAGCCATATATATAATACCACAATTTAGTTTATCTAAAACTCTAATCCATAGTTTGCCTCAACAAACCATTATCTCAAGCCATAATTATCTCAACAATATAAGTTATACTCTTAACAACCTATAGTTATCTCAAGAACCCATAATTATCTCAACAATATGAGTTATGCTCTCAACAACCAATAGTTATCTCAACAATCCATAATTATCTCAACAATATGAGTCATATTCAACAATCTTCACCTTGGAGAATATCAAACTCCTATGAAGACTTCTTGCATAATGATTCGTCCTAGAAACTGGGGAGGTATACCTCCAGCTTAACACTGAGAAACATGTAACAAGTTCAAATAGTGTTTGAACTTGTCTATGGTGACTAACTTGGTCAAGATATCAGTTGCATTCTTTGAAGTGTGAACCTTCTGAAGAAATATCTATTTGGACGCCAACTCCCTATTATTGAAGAACCTTACACCAATATGCTTGGTCATAGCATAATACACCTAATTGTTCACCAAATAGATATCACTCTGACAATTACAATGCAGCTGAACTTTGCCTTGCCCAACACTCAACTCTTTCACAAACACTGTAAGCCATAATGCTTCATTGGCAGTTTCATGCCATGTATTGTGCCTTAGTTATAGACATAGCTATTATGAATTTAACAGATGATTTCTAGTATATAGACCCCCCACAAGAGTAAAAATATACCCAAATATATAGACCACTTATCATCCAGATCACCTACATATATAGTCAGAATCCATGTATCTCACAACTCATGGAACACCCTTCTCCATGTTGAACATAATACCATGATGCATGGTACCCTTCAAGTACCTTATGATCCACTTGACTGCTTTCCAATAGTGCTTCTGTGGCTAGGACATGAACTTGCCCACTTGACTAACAGCTTGTGCAAACTATAACATACATCAAACAACTAACTGCACTGACATAAGGAATCTTAGACATACCTTCAATCTTTGAGTATGTTTATAGACATTTTTCCAAAGAAAGCTTAAAATAATTCACCAATGGAGTACTCACAGGCTTTGCTTTTTCTCATGTCAAATATGCTCAAAACACCTTCAATATTGCTTTTTCTGAGACAACCATGATTTATTAGCTCCCCTATCCCTGTAAATTTCCATCCCAAAAATCTTCTTTGCAGCACCCAGATTCTTCATATCAAACTCCTTACCTAACTTGGTGTCAACACAATTATATTATACAAATGGTTGCAATAATCAAAATTTCATCAACATAAAGTAATAGGAAAATTATAAAATAGGAAACATCAAGGCTCCTCACATACACAAAACAACCATAATCACACCTTCTATAGTCAATTTGGAGCATGTATGAATCAAAGTGCTTGTACCACTTCCTTTGACACTATTTTAAGTCATACAAAGAGTTATTCAATTTGCAAACAAGTCTGTCATGTCTAGTATCACTAAAACCCTCTGGCTGTTCCATATAGATTTTCTACTCTATATTACCATGGAGAAAAGTTGTTTTCAAATCCATCTGCACCAAATGCATATTCCTACTGGCTACCATGACCAATACTTCTCTTATAAAAGTGTGTCTAATAAGTTGATTGCAAATCTCATCATAATCAACCCCTTTCTGTTTTGAATACCCCTTTGCAACTAGGCGAGCCATGAAATTTTCCTTTTATTTTTCTATTACTGCTTGATTTTTCTTGTACACCCACTTGAAACCAATAACTCTCTTTTCTTGTGGTAGCTGAACAAGATTCCATGTCTCATTCTTTTTCAAGCATTCCATCTCCTCCAACGTATCACCCATCCACTAATCTTTCTCCTAGCTAACCATAGCCTCTCGAAAAGTTGAAGGGTCTCCTGAGCTGGTAAGAAGAGCATTTGCTGCTAAGTCTTCAAACTCATATCTCACTAGAAGTTTAATATGACAAGGCTCCCTTTCACGCACAAGTGTATAATCTTGTACTCCATCTGAATCTTGCACTCCACCTGAATCTGAGTCATGTTCATCCTTTTGTTGGGCTACAATCTAAATTGGACTCATTGGTTGCTCCGCAATGTCCACCTAAATCTTGTTCTGATTAGAATTTTCTACCTTAATATCTGACACAACTTTCATATATGACTATTTCAATTTTCAACATCAAATGTTCATCAAATCTAACGTCTCTGCTAACAACCATCTTCCTCTCAACCGAATCCCATAATTGGTACCCCTTCAAACCTTTATTATAGTAAAAAAAGATGAATTTTTTAACTTGGGGTCAAGTTTAGATTGATCCTCAATGTCAATCAGCACATATGTTGGACACCCGAAAATCCTCAAATTATTTAGATTAATGATGTTACCTATCCACACTTCCTGCGTAACTTTGCCATCCAATAAAGCCCATGGTGATCTTTTGAATAGATAGCATGCCATATTGAGTGTTGCTTCCTAGAAACCTTTTGAAAGACCATTATTCAACCAAAGACGCCTTGCCTTCTCCGTTAGAGACATGTTCATCCTCTCTGCAACACCATTTTGTTGTGGTGTTTTCCTCACAAAATAGCGTCTCTAGATTACATTATCCTAAAATAAATGCTTTAATTTTTTGTCAGTGTATTCAGTTCTATCATTATACCGCAAATACTTTATTTTTATCCATGTGTGGTTCTCAACTTCTACCTTCCACAATTTGAACTTGGCAAAGACCTCATATTTATATTTCATAAAATAAACCTAGACTTTATGATAAAAAACATCAGTGAATGCCATAAAGTACATGAAACCTCTAACGGAGGGCTCTTTTGTAGGACCCCAGACATCATAATGGACATAGTCTAAGACTCCCTTAGTCTTGTGTTGTTTGGTCTTGAAACGAACTCTACACCATTTCCCAAGAACAAAATACTTGCACATTCCAATTGTGCAACTGCAAACACCCTTCACCAAATTCCTCTTATGTGGTTCCTTCATCCCACGTTCACTAAGATGATCCAAGCGTGTGTGCCACAATTAGGTTGCATCGTTATCATTTTCAACAAATGATACATCTCCCTGGACATTGTTATCATTTGCAACCATAAAATTATGATGTTTTTCTCTCCTTGGCCTTGAACTCTTTTTATTTCCTAAATTCACTTCCTTGTCGTTGTCTCTGCCACGGTCTTGACCTCTATTCACAAACAAATCTTCACCTGGACTTCCTCCACCCTCCTCTACACTTTAGTGACGTTGTGCGTGTTGTAAAAGGTTAGAAGAAATAGAATCCAACTTGATTGTTTTCTTCCCATATGTGAGAATGGTCCCTAACTGGTCATAAGAGCTTGGTAAAGAGCACAAAAAATAATAGGTTTATCCTCATCGTTAACCTTCACACCAAAATGTGGAAAATCAACGAGGATGTTGTTGAAAGCGTTGACATGAGCTTGCAACTTCATGTTATAGAGGCGATGCTTTACGAACAATTTGTTCGTGAGCGTCATAGACATGTATTAATTTTCCAATTTATCCCAGACATTCTTCGGAGTTGTGAGGTCTCGGATATAATTCATCACGTCATTAGAAACACAAAGTCTTATCAAACTTGCAGCCTTCTCCTTTATCTCGTTTCAATCAATGGTTGTGATGTTCGGCGGTTTTTCATCATGAAGTGCTTTCTGTAAACTTTGTTGAGTTAACAAATCATTAACTCTCCTTTGCCATAAAATGATATTTACGCATTAGACATATATGTTGATGAGTTAGGGTATAAGTCGACTCAATAAAATCAATTTCATATGGAATATTAAATTAAAAAGAGATTTAATGTCCTAATTTATTTATTTTCAAAGAAATAAGTTATGAGCATTTTTTTATTGTTCTTATAATTGTTGATTTATAAATATCAACAATTTATTTACAAGAAAATATAAATAAAAGTCGTGCAAGGAGTTTTTTTTTTTTGACCAAAAGTCGTGCAAGGAGTTAAACTCTATTAAAAGTGTTTTTTTTTCATTTATTTAGGGATAATGGTTTTGAATGATCATGTTCATATCAAACATGTTATAATTGTTGATTTATGAATGGCAATAAGAAGAAGATGGAATGGTTATGATTTGTTTTGTTTGGGAAACAAAATATAAGAAGAAAAATCAAAGAAAAATGGTATACATTTTAACTATTTAATTCCTTATTTTCTATGAGGGTGTTATCATACTAATTCTACTTAATATTTAGGTTCATCTTTGATGACCACCCTAAAAAATGAAATGAATATTTGTATTAAATTGGAAGCGAATATTTAGAAAATATTTGTAGTCGCCAAAGACAAATAGATAGTACCAATCATATGAGATTAAAAAACAAGGAAAATAAAATACGTCAAATATATTGTTTCTGATTGGATAAGAAAAATGACAGAGGCATGTTTTGATTGACTAAAATGCTAGAAAAATGAAAATGAAATGCCCGGTCTCAGACTTTGGTTTGATTGAGGCAGGGGTTTGTATTTTCTTTGTTGTAGATTTTGTACATTTGACTATATATGTTAATTTGTCTAGTAAAGACTTTAGAGATTTTGTCCTTATTTTTTTAATTTGACACCTCTCAAAATGTTTACTAAAATATCTATGAAATAAATAAAAAATTATAGTTTTGTAGATTTTTGAAGTGTTTTTATCAAGGGTGACAAAATGCTTCCGGTCGGTAGAACATTTTCGTTTTACCCGCACTTTTTTTGGGTTGACCAAAGTTTTAGCCATGCAACCTCAAAAATGTTTGTCACATTTCATTCTATTTTTTTGCGGACTTTTGCAGGCACAGACATTTAAATAAAATTTTATAATTTTAAGGTTAAGAGATACAAAGTTAGTGGACATTCTCTGTCCCACTTTCATTTTTTTCGAGACGGATTAAAGTTTTAGACACGCACCCTCAACTATGTCCGTCCCACTCTATTTTTTTACGGACTTTTGCGAGGCGTCATAAACGAAGTGGACATCTCCGTTTGTCACCTCTAATTTTTGTGATGTACTGAACATTTGGAAAACAATATCGATTTTTTAATGAAATATATCATATTTTTAAGGATGTCTTCAAGATTTATTGATTTTTTTTTTTGAAAAAAATCCGCTTAACTCAAGTGTTTCGCTTAAATATTTCCATATTTTTGTAAAAGAACATGATAATTTATCGGATTTTTTTTTGGAAAAAACTGGTTTTTTTTTAATAAGTAAATCTTGATTAAGAATACTAGGGATATTTCAATACTTATTAACTTTCTATTAGTATGACATACTATGCTTATTAACTTTCTATTAGTGTATATACTATGTTATTAATATTTAATTTTTTAATACTAATTATTAATTTAATTTATCCACTTATTTGTATTATTTTATTTAAATATTCGAACATTTTCATTTTGTAATTTTATTTTCTAATGTATATGTTTATATATTTCTTCAAAACTATTATTAATTTTATAATATTTTTAAAATATTAATATTGATAAAAAAAATTATAATTTGTAAATTGAATATCCACAAATAGATCTAAATTAAATCGTATGAAGTAAGATCGGATCGATAATTTAACTAATTATCCAAATCAAATCGCAAGTTATTTTTTCTTTAAACCGACTCTAATAGCGCTGCAAACACCCTTAAAAATATATAACGGACCCTAACGACAAACGAGTCTCCATGTATATCTAATCATTTACATGAGAGAGTAGAGGATCAAACAAATGCTCAATCGACCTTTCAGCTAGCGCCAGTACTAGTGTGTAATTCTCATTAACTTTAACAACAAGTTGACGTAAGTAGTTACTACAATTATTCACTCAGGAATAGTGTCTAGCACCGGTTTCCAGTTACTACTGCAGTGACGCTTATTTGCAATTTCATGATCTCTAGATTTCATTAACCGAATCAGAACTTCTTCTGCTGAACTTAATTCTTTCTTCTTCTTCTTCTTCCTCATTTGCTTCTGAGGCTGTTGATTATTATTATTATTATTCTGTTGTATAGCTCCTAATAATTCAGCTAGCTCGCTCTTTGAAATCTTCAACGTCACTTTCCCATTTGCATCACAAGAATCTCTAAGCTTTCCTAACACATCATTCTCATTATTCTGACGATGATCAAGATGAACAGCTTCGTCAAACACCTTGTTGTTTGATGAGTTTAAAGATCCCCAGTCTTCTCCATCCCACTCCATTGACGATGATGCCTTGCAACAGTTTCCCATTTTTTTGAAGCACAAATTATTTTGTATGAGAATTCTTTGACCGTCTCCCCCTATTGTCACAAATAATTTCTCACACATCACCCCCTATTGTCACATGATTATGTGAGGGACTAAAATTCATAATTTTACCTAATCTCTTACCATATGTTTTGTCTACTTCTATGATTAGTTTCTTCAGAAAATAGAATAGGCAAAAGTTGTTCAGTTGAGTCCCTCATTTTTAAACTACTCAAACGCACCCTTAAACTTCACAATTTTTCGCTTTACTCTCATTTTCACTATTTGAAATTTTAGAGCTTTTTCTTCACATCCTACATATTGAATTTTCCGAGTATTTTATTGTTATCTTCGGAGATATTAGTTGGTATAATTTTCAAAAAAAATTGTCTTTTCCGTATAAATTATTACGAGTGGACTTAGCACCACATTCAAGGGTGTATTCGAGAACCACATCTTCAACCTTTCAATGTAACTGTGTTGTTTTACTTTGGAAAATTCTTGGTTGATAGCCTACTCCACTTCCTGAATTCTCTTCCATATTTTTTTCACATGATTGTGTGTTTCCACAATAATTATATGATTTGGTTCGTTCACTTGTGGGCGGAAGTAATCATATTAAAGAATACATTGGTAGACGAAATAATCTCTCTTTTAAAGCTTTAAAAAATTGAACCTTTATCGCAAATAAAATGGTATCAAAATATGCCGATACCAATATCGTTATTCACTTTTTCTTATGAAGAATAAATTGTAGTTAACTCGCACTACCACGGCCACAGTCAATATCACAAAATCTCTATCAACCAAAATTGCAAAAGTTTTTACCCGATCGCGACCATTATTTAAAAACTTGATCTATTCCACTTTCTATAAATGTTTAGAGGAACCCAGATAACTATGCATAAATATTTCATAATGTGAAGGCTCTACAAATTAAAATAGTATTGATAAACTATAATTCATATGCGTGTTATAGGGATGTCAATGGGGCGGGACGGGGACGGGGGATACATTCCCATCACAATTCCCGCCCTCGAATTTATTCCCCATCTCCGCTTCGGGTCCCCGCTACGGGGGAATTTTCTCCCCCATCCCCGTCCCCGCGGATCTCCACGGGTCCCCGCGGATCCCCAAGGTTCATGGGGAGATCCATAAACATGATTTTTTATTTATTATTTTAAATCAAATTAATAGTAAAAGCTTTAAAAACTAACCATAAAAAATTTAAAAATTATTCCTTTATGATAAATATATTGCTTTAACAATATTAAATCTATAAATTGAGTGTCATGACCACAAAAATTTCAAACTAAAAAAATATTGAAATAATAATTTAGATCTCACTCTTTTACTAACAATACATATATATTTTAAATTTGTGTATAAGATTAATTATATGAAATGAAAAATAAACTTATATAATAATTTAAAATTATACATAAATTAAGGACATTATGCTATTTTAAGCGGAGCAGGGACTCCACGGGGCGGGGGATATTTACGCCACCCCCGTCCCCGAAGTGCCTTCGGAGAGACTTTGTTCTCCATCCCCGTCCCCGTGGGGAGAAAATTCCCCGTCTTTGGAGCCCCAAACGGGGAATCCCCACGGGAATCCTCACTAACAGAGGCAAGTTGACATCCCTAGCGTGTTATTTGTCTAAAAAAATATCATATCTTTATAAGCTAATGAATATTATATTTGAAGCTGCTCAAAAAAACTGGAAACTTTGCTGTTATTTTTATACCAATGAAAACATAAAATCTTTAGCAAGCTAGTTATAAGAATTCCAAAATAATGAACGATCTTAACATATAGTGTAGATTTCTGAGAGTCATGTGAATCACGTGCGACTCCATGAAAAAGCAATGCAGAAAGAAAGAAAATTTAAGATAACGACAAACAATTAAGGAAATGTGTGCAGGTTGATGATGTATAGTTTCATACTTTTAAGTTGTTTAAGAGAATTGCTCCCTGAAGACGTTAAGCAACAAATTGTAATTAAAATCCATCTATAACACGTGAATTAATTAATATATGCAAGAGAAAACATATGCCTATGTATGAAATTAAAATGATTTTTATCATTGAAATTGAAGCTTCCAGATAGTTTGAGTTGGCAGTACTCAGCTCTATGTATTGTACTTCTTTGAACAATATTGTTTGATACACACAATTCACGGTATGGAGTACAACTTCATGTTCCTCAAATTCATGTTTATTTAAAGAATGTTACTAAACAACTTTTTGATTTATTGAAAGTATTTGTGATTATCACTAAATCGGTTACTAAAACAAATCAGTCATCGATTTAAAGATCAAAATTTGGTGACTGTCTATTCGATCACGGAAAATGTTTTTATATACATTTATTTTTGGAAATAAAAATTATATATAACCAAAAAACAGAATAATACAAACGACCCACAGGGATGTGCATAAGAAAGAGGCTTTTAAATAGGCTTTCAGGCCAGGCCATGCTTTTAAAAAGGCCAGGTCAGGCTGAAAAAATGAGCCTATAGTAGGCCATAGGCCAGGCTCAAGCCTTGTAAGTTTATCGTAGGCTAGGCTCAGGCCTTATAAAGCCTAGCCTATTCTCACCCCTACCCACAGGGTCCAGCCTATGGAAATTCACCCACTCCTATTACATCAACAAAAAGGTTAGTTTTCCTCTAAGCTTAGAATTAACCCAAACTCTATTAACAACACTATCTATAATTTGTGTAACTATATCACTATCTAAACTTTCCTTTCTATACACTCTATAGTTTCCATCCTCCAAACTGCATACATAGTTTAGTTAAATCCACCTGCAAAAATTTTCATCTCCAGTTTTTACTTTTACAAATCTTTATCGCCCAGTCACGTTCCTGCATCCATCCACTAGTATAGTGTTCAATGTGGAGCCAATTCAAGACAGCCTACCAAATAGGCTTCGTACCATAACATTCAAAGAATAAGTGTTGTAGTGTTTCCTCACAGTTACACAGCTCACAACTGGTATCCTTAATCATACCAAATCTTACTAACCTGTCTTTGGTTGCAAACCTACCATGACAAGCCAACCATAAGGCAATTTTTGCCCTAGGTCTAGCATAGTTGCCATAGAGCAGCCCCCTCCATTCAACATTGTTGACCTAATCCAGAAAGTTGCAGTGTAGATTTTCTCCATTCTGAACTTTTCCTTTTGTAGCATATCATCCCAATGCCTCAGCCCTTGCATTTGTTCCCTAAGCCGGAGAATCCCCTTGAGAATCCACGAGAAATTATCCTTTATTTGTATGTCCATTCATATACATTTTAAGTCATATAAAAAAAATTAGAGACCGAAATTTTGATCACTAATATTTTTTGTTTTCATTCTTTATTTTTAATTCTCTAATGTTACTATTTTCTTTCCATTTTTTTAAAATTTTAGGTCAATCGACGTACAATATGGCTATGTCATCGAATAAAAGGGTCAAGACTCAATGGGGTTAATAACATGGAAATTTATTATAGGGTGACTTGAAAAGGCTCCGAGTTTAATCAAACAAGCGTCTCAGCGTGGATAACAATTCAGACCAATCAACTACTCAAAAAATTGTAATTTTTAAAAAAATCAGCAATTGTACAGATACTCTCAATAACGTAGAAAAAATAAAAAATAAAAAAATATATGAGCTCAAACCTTACTTGTTTAGGTCTTTGGAATTTGAGTATACATCAATTAGATATCATTCCTCTTCTTTTCCTTTCACTCCACGTTTATAAATTCCTTAACAACTTAGTGTCCTCATCATAGTTTCTGAAATCATTTTCTTTTAACTTGTTGTGGTAATCAATGATATGGAAACAAAGCTCTTAAACTAAAAAAATTTATTAAAAAAAAATCAATTTATTAATTTCAAATAACAACACAAATACTCAAAAGGAAAGAAAAACAAAACAAAAAATTAAATCACACAAATTTGTGAGTTACCTCCACGCAGTGCTTTTTTAAGGTCATTAGCTTAATTGTTTGATCCTCTATTAGAGTGTCATATATGAAACGAATAATATATCATCAATTTTCTTCCTTTTTTTGGTAATAATTTCATGATCTTGTGGTATTAATGATGTTGGTTCCATATCCTTTTAAGTTTGATAGTACCGAATAAGGCATAACTCACATCCAATATTTTATCAACTTCTTTTCTTTCATCTGTCTTGTTGCTAAAATAATTTTTAAGGACATTCTTTAGTTGATAAAAGTTAGAGACCATGAAATTGCAAAATAAGCATCATTGGAGTAGTCACTAGAAACGCATTTGAATCCTCTAACTTTCAATTCTCTACTTTTCTCTAACTTTCTCTTTATCTTTCTCAAGATTTACTTTCTCTCACATATTCTTTCCTCAAAACTCCAGTTTGGGGGTATAATAAGATTTTTTATTCTCAAATAATATCATAGGGTTTTGCCGTCATCGTGGAAATTCCACTTTTTCTACAATTAAACTCTTCCTTAGAGGAGGCAGAAATCATCAAATATTATAAAAATTTGAGATCAATTAAATTATAGTAAACGAATTAAATAGGCTATTTTTCAATTGTTTTAAAGAACGGATCGGGATACTCTAAACCCTAAAAATGGCATTCCTCCTGCTCGTAGGTGATTGGGCCAAGACTGATTGGATGGTCCGAGGAACATAAGCGGGTTGCACCATGCCTAGTCATTGGACCAGTGCAGAACAATTTTTTTTTAAAAAATAAAAAAATCAGCTACTTTAAATATTATAATAAAATACATTTCAATAAAATATAAAATAAACATTTTTTAAAAATCAATTTAAGTATAAAAACCTTTTAATTGATTTTTCTTCAATAGTTTATACGATATTATAAGGTTTTTTGTTGGTGATTTTAGTAGCATCAATGTATTTTGGTAGTAATGTGATTTACTGTAGGCCGATGCAATTATGCGTTAAGCTTGAAACGAGTTAGAGGTAGTGCAGAGTGCACGCTCGTAGAGCCAAACGTGCAATTGAATACGAATAATAGAAACATGGGTCCAAGGGGCGGAGCCCCTGGCGGGGTGCGGGGCAGCGCCCCGAGCAAAATTTCCTTTTGAATAGTTGCACCCTTTCCCAACGGACATAACAATTCGTTTGAATAGTTGCACCCGTTTCCAACAGACATAACTGTTTTTCCGAAAAGGTGTGTCTGTTCGTTTCTATTATTGGTCTCCTATATAAGGAGTCTTTTGGTCTCGATTTGGAACACGAAATTACATACTTTCTCTCTACATTCTGATCTGCTCTCTATTGTCAAAAACATATTGTTCTTCAAGAATTATCCCCACAAAGATTTCGTGAACCCGACAAGAATAGGGTCGAAATACTTTGTTCGGAAAGTGAACAAACACGATTCTTGAAGATATCCAGGATTATCATACCATTTTTCTATCAAACGAACAAAGTATTGTTTTCTGATAATCATGGCTGGAGGAGGAAGCACCGTGAAGGAGATGACTAAAAGTTTCGGAAAATTGGACATGTTTCAAGGACAAGACTTCAGGCGTTGGCAGAAGAAGATGCATTTCATGTTGACAACGTTGAAGGTGGTGCACGTCCTGTCTACACCAATTCCAGAACTTGAGGAGGATGACACGGTTGAAAATCTGAGACGCCGATCAAAGTGGGAGAACTACGACTACATATGCAGAGGGCACATTCTTAACGGTATGTCTGATCCCTTATTTGATATTTACCAAAACGTGGAATCTGCAAAGGAATTGTGGGATTGTCTCAAAGCCAAGTACATGGCAGAGGATTCATCCAGTAAAAAGTTTCTGGTGACCGACTTCAACAATTACAAAATGGTTGAGTCGAGGTCTGTCATGGAACAATTCAATGAACTCCTCCGAATCCTTGGACAGTTCACACTGCATGGATTGAAGATGGATGAAACAATATCTGTCTCAAGCATCATAGACAAGTTGCCTCCTTCATGGAAGGATTTCAAACACAATCTGAAACCTGGAAAAGACGAACTGTCTTTGATCCAACTTGGAAGTCACTTGCGCATAGAGGAATCTCTACGAGCGCATGAGGATAACAAAGGAAAAGGCAATGAAATTGCTGGACCCTCGGTTAATATGATCGAAGAGGGTAGTAAGAACGATAACAACAAAAACAAAGGAAAGAAATGTGCTTTCAATAACAAAAAGGGCAATTTCGGTGCTAACAAGAAACCGAAACTAGAATGCTGGAAGTGTGGCAGAACAGGCCACTTCAAGAAGGATTGTAGTTTCGGCAAAAAGCACGACAACGCGAACGCAAGTGGTTCAGGAAAAGGGTCTAAGGACCAATCCGAAAACCAAGGTCAGAAATCTATTAGTGATTTGAATAGTTTGATTAAACATTCGGTTTCGCTAACTTCTGAGGCATTTTATGTGTAGGATGATGCTATCGCGTGGTGGATTGATTCTGGCGCCACAACACATGTTTGCAAGGATCGTTTCTGGTTCAAGACATTTGTTTCAGTGGAAGATGGTTCTGTTCTATACATAGGAGATGATCACTTCGCTCCCGTTGAAGGCAAAGGAAACGTGGTGCTAGAATTCAGTTCTGGAAAGACTATTACTTTGTTTAATGTATTGTATGTTCCTAAGTTACGTAAGAATTTAATTTCTGGTCCTGTATTGAATAAGCTTGGATACAAGCAAGTGTGTGAATCCGATAAATATATTTTATCGAAGTCTGGTGTGTTTGTAAGATTTGGTTATTATAATAATGGAATGTTTATGATGAATTTGAATGGAGTTCCTAAAGATTCTGGTTCTATATTTATGTCTTCTTCGAATATTATCAATTTTTCGTTATGGCATGCTCGTCTAGGACATGTACATTATAAAAGAATGCATGAAATGTCTAAAAATGATTTAATTCCTGTTTTGGATGAAAATAACGAAAAGTGTAAAACTTGCATGTTAACAAAGATCACTAGACAACCTTTTAAAAGTATAACAAGGAAATCTATCATTCTTGAGTTAATACATAGTGATTTATGTGATTTGCATGCTACTCCATCATTAGGGAATAAAAAGTATTTTGTCACTTTCATTGATGATGCTTCTAGATTCTGCTATGTTTATTTGTTGCACGCTAAGGATGAAGCCTTAGATAAATTCAAAATTTATAAAACTGAAGTTGAAGTGCAACGGAATGTGTTGATTAAAACATTGCGTACTGATAGAGGTGGTGAATATTATGATCCTGTATTTTTCCAATCCGTAGGAATCATTCATGAGACTACGGCACCTTATACACCTCAACAAAATGGTGTGGCTGAAAGGAAAAATAGAGTTCTTAAAGAAATGGTAAATGCCATGTTATCTTACTCTGGTTTGAGTGAAGGGTTTTGGGGAGAAGCTATGTTAACGGCTTGTTATTTGTTAAATAGGGTTCCTAATAAAAGGAACAAGACTACCCCATATGAACTTTGGTATAAGAAAAGACCCAACTTAACATTTCTACGTGTTTGGGGTTGTAGGGCCGTGGTTAGACTCCCGGACCCAAAAAGGAAAACTTTGGGCGAAAAGGGTGTAGGTTGCATCTTTGTTGGATATGCTGAACACTCCAAGGCTTATAGGTTTTATGTTATAGAACCTAATGACTCGATTTCTATTAACACAATTATAGAATCAAGAGATGCCATATTTGATGAGAATTGTTTCTCTTCTATACCTAGACCAAAGACATCTATACCTAATTCAGAGGAATCTCTAAGGGATGATCATTCAAATGATGTACCAAGTGAGACACTTGAACCCCGTAGAAGCAAAAGAGCTAGAAAATCTAGATCTTATGGATCTGATTTTCAACTATATTTAGTTGAGGGATCAAAGGATCAGATTGAGACTCAATACTATTATTGCTATAGTATAGAGGAGGATCCAAGAACGTATGATGAAGCTGTGAAATCTCGAGATTCTGTCTTTTGGAAAGAAGCAATTGATGAAGAGATTGGTTCTATCATGAAAAATAATACTTGGGTATTATCTGATTTACCACCAGGCTGCAAACCATTGGGTTGCAAATGGATCTTCAAAAGGAAAATGAAAGTCGATGGTACAATTGACAAGTTTAAAGCTAGATTAGTTATCCAAGGCTTGAGACAAAAAGAAGGGATTGATTATTTCGATACCTATGCTCCAGTTGCCCGTATCACTACTATTAGATTGTTGATTGCGTTGGCGGCTATTCATAATCTAGTGATTCATCAAATGGATGTCAAAACAGCATTTCTGAATGGTGATTTGGAAGAAGAAGTGTATATGAAGCAACCTGAAGGATTTGTAATGCCTGGTAATGAGCACAAAGTGTGTAAGCTAGTTAAGTCGTTGTATGGGCTGAAACAAGCTCCGAAGTAGTGGCATCAAAAGTTTGATGAGGTTGTTTTGTCTAATGGTTTCATTCTAAACCAAGCTGACAAATGTGTTTATAGTAAATTTGATACATTCCAAGAAGCAAACATGTATAACTAGTTCCACAATGGAATCTGAGTTTGTAGCATTAGCTGCTGCTGGTAAAGAAGCAGAATGGCTAAGGAACTTGGTATATGAGATTCCGATATGGCCTAAACCGATATCACCAATTTCTATCTGTTGTGATAGTAGTGCCACACTGGCTAAAGCATATAGTTAAATATACAATGGAAAGTCTAGACATTTGGGTATTAGACATAGTATGATTAGGGAATTAATCATGAATAGGGTGATATCTATTGAGTTTGTTCGGTCGCAACAAAACTTAGCTGACCACTTGACGAAGGGGTTAGCAAGAGACTTAGTGAAGAAGTTGGTAATTGGGATGGGATTAAAGTCCATTTAAATCAATTAGTTATGGTATACCCAATTCCCTTCTAATACAACGTTAGAAGCAGAATTCAATGTGGAAAGATCATAGTTAAAGATTGGAGCAATTGTGTTTATCTTCCCAAGGTATGTGCTCAGACCTGCAAGTGATGGCTAGGTTGAAGTATATCTTCTTAATGGTTATTTTGAAAAATTGCTAATGCAGGTGCAAGATTAAAAGGATCACCTATGTGAGCATGAAGTTTTGTCGCTTCAAGAAGCTTGGACTTGGCTTCTTATATGCTTATTAATGGATAAGGACACATGGCTTGTAAAGTGTCAAGTATGAATAGTAGAGTATTGTAAGAAACATATGTGTACTATATCTTTAGATATTCAAATGGATTGACGGGTTCAATCATTGTGACACCCCGATTTTCGAATATTTGGAATGTGTATTTGTACTAAGATGAAAATTCAATCGCAAGACATTTTCTTCTATGCATTTGTTTGATTGTTATACTTGTAAGTAAATCAAGGATTATACTAAAATGGGGGGAGTTTGTTGGTGATTTTAGTATCATCAATGTATTTTGGTAGTAATGTGATTTACTGTAGGCCGATGCAATTATGTGTTAAGCTTGAAACGAGTTAGGGGTAGTGCAGAGTGCACGCTCGTAGAGCCAAACGTGCAATTGAATACGAATAATAGAAACGGGGTTCCAAGGGGCGGAGCCCCTGGCGGGGTGCGGGGCAGCGCCCTGCCGGGGTCCAAGGGGCAGCGCCCCGAGCAAAATTTCCTTTTGAATAGTTGCACCCTTTCCCAACGGACATAACAATTCGTTTGAATAGTTGCACCCGTTTCCAACAGACATAACTGTTTTTCCGAAAAGGTGTGTCTGTTCGTTTCTATTATTGGTTTCCTATATAAGGAGTCTTTTGGTCTCGATTTGGAACACGAAATTACATACTTCCTCTCTACATTCTGATCTGCTCTCTATTGTCAGAAACAGATTGTTCTTCAAGAATTATCTCCGCAAAGATTTCGTGAACCCGACAAGAATAAGGTCGAAATACTTTGTTCGGAAAGTGAACAAACACGATTCTTGAAGATATCCAGGATTATCATACCATTTTTCTAACATTTTTATACATAAATTAATTCTTAAAAAATGTTTGTTTTATATTTTATTAAAATATATTTTATTGTATAATTTAAAATAGTTGATATATTTTTTATTTTTTAATAAAAATATTTTTAATTTAATTTACTAAAATATAATTTTTGCATTTTATAATATAAAAGACCTCAGCTTTACTTTCGTTTTAGACCGAATAAATTGGATCGGTGTTGATTTCTTTCAAACCTTAATAGACATTTAAATTTAAATAGGATAAAAAGAAAATCTTGACGGCGATAAAAAATATAATTGAGCAGGACAACTCTCCTTCTCGTACTAAACAAAACTATGCCTATGATAGTAATATAAATACTAAAATAAAACCAGTTGGTAATTTTTTTTTTTTATATTAATGCATTGTACATTTGAATTTGTGGCTTAGATTGTAATTGAATAATTAGTTAAAAAAAATTAATTATTTAAATTGGTGAGAATTTTAATCCTTCCACAAATGCGGCTGTTGCTTCATTTCACACATAAATTCACAAGCAATATTAATTCATGGTCAGTAAATTAACCCCACATACCCTGTATGGCTGCCATGCACACGAGACCAAATCTACTTGCCGTATCGACCGAGTATTCATACATATATGTACATAACCCCTATAAATACACACTATATCAAATGAAACCTCTCACTTCAAATATCTTATCTCAGTAACAAAACATTTATTATTCTTGTCACAGTTTAATATTACATATAAGCATAAGCCAATATATTCATCTAAGATACGATCAAAGAATTCTCATACAAAATAATCTGTTTCAAACTAAATATTGTTGTGTAAGAAAATATGGGAAACTGTTGCAAACCAGCATCGTCTATGGAATGGGGTGGAGAGGATTGGGAATCTTTGAGGGAGTTTGACGAAGCTTCTCATATTGATCACCGTCGGAATAAGAAGAATGACATATTAGGAAAGCTTAGAACTTCTTCTGATAGCAATGGGAAAATCACGTTAAAGATTTCAAAGAGCGAGCTAGCTGAACTATTAGGAGCTCTACAACAGAATAATAATAGTCAACAGCCACAGAAGCAGATGAACAAGAAGAAGGAGGAAGTAGGTTCTGCAGAACAAGTTCTTTATCGGTTAATAAAAGCTAGAGATCATGAAATTGAAAGAAATCATGATTTGAGTAGTCACTGGAAACCGGTTTTAGAGACTATTCCTGAATGTTAATATAAGGTTAATTAGTTGTAATTAGTTGATTAGAAATTAGAATTTCATGGTATTGGTGATTTATTTTATCCTCAACTTTTTCATATGATTAATTAGATATATATATATATATATATATATATATATGTAGAGGTTGGTTTTGTTAGGGGTCGTGTGATTGTGTATGATATTTTTCTTTTGTAGTGTTGATTTTTCTTTCTACAATGCCCTTCTACTCTACAACATTTGGAATTGGATGGAAGTAATAATCTCCTATGAAATTGGATAAGAAGACATGCATAAACAATATTGTAACATTGTGAATAGAAGTTGAAGGCCAACATAGATTGATTTTTTAGAGAAAATTCGGGATTCAATATATAGTGGTATATTTAGAAATTATTTTAGAATTTTTCTTGAAGCCTTTTCGAATAAGGTAGAGATAACTATCTTTTTTCAAGTGGAACTGCATGATGTTAAGTTAGTTATCCACCGTGAAAACACAAGGGAATAGAACCACCTATAGATAGAGAGCTATTCAACTCTTGTAATTCAAGCCTTCTACAGTAATAAAATTTGATTCTTATTAGTTATTGATTTGTTAAAAAAATAACCTGTATACACTATATATTTATTAAGATTAAAAGTCTCTCATATTTTTCGCAAAGAAGATACTAATATTTTGTGAGTCATGATATCTTACCATAATATGTTTGGATCATTATTTAAAATATTGTTTTGATTTAACTATTTTTAGTTTTTGTTAGTTTTGGTGAAATGAACAACTCCTCTATCCTCTTTAGTTGTGTTTTTTTTCTTGAATAAAAACATTGTGGAGAAAAGTAAATTTTAATTTTAAAAACCTAATAGTTTTTTTATATTATTTTAAATAGACATTAAGAGTCTGTTTAGGAATTGGTTTTTGGAGGGGAAAATTTTGGAGAGTTGTAACAATATTTTAATATGTGTTTTATATTTTTTTAAAATTTTAAAAATAATATAATACATTAACATATAAAATTATTTTTTAAAACATTTTTAAAAATATCAAACACATTTTAATATATAGATGCAATCCTTCAAATCATTTTCCTTCAAAACCCTACAAAAATCAACCCCCGAACAGACTCTTTACCATTCGATCCTACAATCAATTCCCTATTTTATAAAGATTAAATAAAGATAGTAAATTGGTGATTGTACTAAATTACACTCTCATTTTTACGGTATAATTTACTTTAAAAATATGAGGCAGGATCCGTTGACACAAGGTGTAAGTCTAAAAGACTTACACCAAATCTCAACTGTTAAAAGCATTCAATTAAACGGTCTTATAAATGGCCTATATTTTAGGAGAAAGAATAAGCCATATTTTTTTTAATTTCATTTAATATGACTGTTTGATTGAATGCTTTTAACGGTCTAGATTTGGTGTAAGTCTTTTAAACTTACATCTGGTGTCAACGGATCTTGCCTCTAAATTATTTCGTATTATAAGTTGTGTACAGTGTAAACAAAACATTAAATTCTTTATTTATCCTACTATTTTTATTTGGTACTGTATTTTTAATGTGATATTTCCTCTTTTTCATATTATTTATAAAAATATTTTTAAAAATTAAATTGTATTTTAACTTCTTATATAAATTAATTTTATTTTTAAATTTATATGAAATTATCAAACTAATTTATAATATAAGTCGAAGGGAATACATATTTATCATTAGTATATGTGATGAAAGCAATAATTAGGAAAAAATAAAGAACACCGGAAATTTATACTAGTCCCGCTTACGGTTCGAGAATAAGTATAGTTCCTTACTACATGTAAGAGATTTTAATAATGTTGAATCTTTATGGACAAGACAATCCTAGTCTTCCTATGTAAGACTCTAACAAAATCACCAAGAACAATCCTCTTGAAATTTTACACACTTATTTCCAACAATCATATACAATGAGTAAAGACGCCTACAAAAAGATATAATACCTTCTTATAATATCCTCCAAGTACCAAATAATCTTTGATACTTAGGTATTTGTAACATATACAATGATTTGAATAAGATGAAGTTTTTGTGATAAGTTGTTGTTGTTATAGCAATTTATGTTTAGAAATTTGGTATTTTCTTCCAATGAATAATTCAAGTATAACACAAATAGATTGTTCAGAAACTTTTGATAATGATATGAAATTATGCAGAAAAAGTTTCAAGTAAAAGTGTTTGAATTATGAATGAAAGTTTGAATGGAAGAGGTGGAGAATTAAATCTTATTTGAAAGGCTTATATACATGTTATAAAACTCCTATGAATGGATGTAAATGAAAGGAGATGATTCATGAAGGTTTTCCATTCAAAACAGACCCAGTGAATGCTGAAAAACTGTAACTTTTCGCGTGGTAATTGATTACTGATAAATGATAATCGATTATCATATGTTTCAACAACTATATTTTTTTGATTTTTTCTTGCTCATAATCGATTACCAGTATTTGATAATTTGTAATCGGTAATCTATTATCAATATCTGATAATCTATTACTGGTGACCTGTTATCAATATCTGATAATCTATTATTGACAGCTTTTAAAAGAAATGTACTTTCAAATGAAAAAGACAATTTTTCAAATCTTTTAAATGTGAATGCATGAAATAAAAATAACATGATTTAGAAATATGGTTTTTTTGAGCATTCTAAGAGAAGTTATACATTGAATTGAAATATATCTTTAGACTTGATTAATCCACTCCTAATTAATACATTTTAAAAGTTGAGGAGGGTCTTACAAAAAGAGAGACACAAAAAATTCAAGAAAGTCTTATAGTTAAAAACAGAGAGATAATATATTTTTAAGAGTTAAGACACCTATATAAATCTTTTTTAAATTAAGAGACAAAATAAAATTTGAGATTAATATAAAGATAAAAAGGAATATTAAGCCTATATAATATTTATACTATTTTATAATACTTATTCTTCCAAATTTTACCATTCTAATAAAAATCATAGTCATCTTTCTTCTTTCTCTTTTGTCAACAAAGATATAATATACTATTAATTAAAGATTGAGATGACATTTTTTTTATTATGTGATAATTATAGTAAAATATAGGAAAATAGATTGCAGTCAATTATTTGTCATTTTCGACATATCAATGGTTATCAATGGTCGTTTGGATTGAAATCAAATAATTTTAATTTTAATATAAATCTTGATTTTTTTTTATTACAATTTTCAATTTTAAAATTTAAATTGTTTGATCATAATCAAATGACTATAAATATATGGTCGCGTCAATTGAGATGACAATAATTAGTTTTATGGAAAAAATGTAGATAAATACAAACCTAACACGTGGTTTTAAAACAACCCATTACAGTATTTTTATTAATTAAAAAATAAAATAAAAATTATTTTTTTTCATTAATACAATCACCTCGTAATTACAATTAAAAAAATTAAAACTTAAATAAATTTTAAATTCTCTCTTATTTCTAAAAATATAGATTTAAGTTCATTCTCATACAAGTATTTTCTCTTAATTTTATATCTCCTAATTCAGAATTTGATAACTTTAACTTTAGAAAAATGTTTGGTGTGGACACTCCATGTCCATGTGTACGCAAATACTTTGAGAGGGGAAAAATATAGAGACTAGTGTAAAAAAGGAAGCACTTGTGATGTAATAGAAAGAAAAAATAGAGTAAAAATGAGTTGTTTGTTGATAAATATGGAGTGTTCAACATCACTATTATTAACTTTAAAGACCCAAATTCTTAAAGAAAATCGAGCAAAACAAATATCTTTCGTGTACTCTTACAACTATATGATTCATGACCACAACATTCACGTACTTCCAAAGTTTTACATACTTCTTCAACATTTATATCTTATACATTATATATGGAGTATTAATTATTTATTTTTTATTCAAAGGAGGGAGACTATATTCCAATTTTATATTTTTTTTTCAATTACCACGTGTGTTTTAATTATGTGTCAATGTAGGTAGGCAGATTAAAAATCTTATCTTAATCCATCAAAATAGACAAGTTAAATAAATTTGTTTGACAGGACTTCTTGTTGAATTTTAATAAATAGATTTCATTATCAGGTTACATTTTTAAATAGATAATGTCATACATTAAAAAGAATAAGAATGATAGTCTTAAATTAATCTTATTATAATGATAGTCTTTTTATAAGATTTCATTTGTTTCCTGCACTTTTTTCAACCTTTTGTGTATCCATCTTATATTATATAAAATTTATACTTTGTCTTTTGTAAAAAGACTATACGCTTTCTTGTTATTTTTTAATATCAAATTCAATGTATTGTTGATTGTGATAATTATCAAATTTGGTTCTCACTGAGTACTTTGCAGTGAATAGGGAATAAACAACGTATATTTTTAGAATTAGGCGTGTCGCAGTGTCCTATATGTATAAGTGTTTGACACATGTGAGAAAACTCAAAATGGTCCTAGCAGTAGATTTGTTGAGAATTTTGAGATACTCAAAATGAGGTAGAGCATCTACCAGAATTTCTCTTACTCTATGATGTTATATATATATATATATATATATATATATATATATATATATATATATATATCTTTTTTTAGCAAGTGTGAGACTCTTTCAGTCAACCACCATACCTACTCCATTTACTACAATGTCAATGTTATCTTCAAGAATATCCCATAATTCATCATCAAGACCTATGATGTGAGTGTACATTTTACTTTTCCACCATTCAAACTTAGTAGAATCTCCACTGAAGGTTTAAGGTTTAGAAGTATAATTGTTTATTTCCGAACCACTATAATCAAAGGGCGCAATAGTGTTTTTAAGGCCACCAGAGGTTCCAAATTCTTCAGTCATGTTTTTATCTCAAGATCTTTTTTGTACCAATATTAAGTGTTAAAGCACATACTGTTCTCTGATGCCAACTGAAGGTGAGAAAAACACAAGAAAGGGGTTGAATTGTGTTAACTTTTTCTTCTTAAACTCTTAAAAAACTCTTATCATATTTTGAACACAGCGTATAATCAAAGTCAGAGTCTGAAGTAAGCAATAGAATAAAGGTTTAGAGATAAAGAATAGAGAAAGAAAGACACGATAAATTATCTTGGTTCCTCCCACAAAACATGATTAGTTTAGTCCCCTTGCACTTTCAAGGGATTTCCAATATAATCATTATGATTACAAATGCTCAAGTACACAAGCAATAGACTTCCAAATGCTCAAACACAAAAGTAAGAGACTTCTATGCTCAAGCACACAAGCAAGAGACTTTATATGCGTAAGGAACAAGCAAGAGATTTCTAACAACCTATCTTACGGGTTAAGGATTTATTAAGACTTACACTTGATATACAATAAGAGGAGTTAACAAAATCCAACACAAAAAGACTCTAAGACTTAAGAACTTCTAAGAATATACAAATGATAAGAAGTTCTAAGTTTAAGCTTGTGCAATAGTTTTGACAGAGTAACAGCTCTTTGTTTCTCAAGGTGCAATGTTGTTATTTTCTTCAAATTGCCAGCTCCTTAAATAGAGGAACACAAAAGAGTTGTTGAAGAAGACTTCATGCACAAGTGACTCTTTGAGAGAAACATCATCAAAAACGTTGGAAAGCTTCCTGATATGGTTAATATCATTGAGAGGCCATTTGAAACTCCATTGCTATAAGAGGAATTATCAGTTTCATTTATTCTATTTTTTGTAGAATTCTACTAAGTCTTCAAGTGATCAGAAGAGTACAATTAAAAGATGACAAAATGTCTTCAAAGTCTGATAGTGACTTGTCAGAAACTCCTTGATCCTTGAGCTTTGACTGGCTTCAAAATCTGAATCTTCAGAGTTTGGGTCTTTAGAAATAGACTTCATTTTGAATTTGGGATCTTCAGGTTCTGATCCTTCAGAGGTTGACTTTATTCAGGAGTTGACCCCCGTCAGAAGCTGATTCTTCAAAGTGTGATCTTCTGAATCTCCATCTTAAGGATTCTCTTTGGATGTTCAATGCAGTGTTAGAACTGACTTTAAATCAGAATTTTAATCTATGTTCCTTCATATATTTCCAAGTCAGCAACATAACATCTTAAATATAAAGACACCATCCAAAATACATAATCTTGGGGTCTTCTTGTTGACTTCCTTGTCTGAACTCTTAGGGTTGGTTGTGTTTGGTCTTATGGTCATTAGGTTTGTTGTTTTTGGACTTGTGTTGACTGGGTTGGTTGTGTTTGGGATTTTTTAGATTAGGTTGGTTGTGTTTGGGATTGTTCAGGTTGTCTTGGTGTGGATGCAGTTGGGCGTGAGGATTTATTGTGTTCAGATTTACCACAAACTGAGCATTTATTTGGCAACAATTTCCTACTAACAATTGTTTTATCCTTTCTATTTTCATCTGCATCTTTTTTTCTTCTCTTTGGACTCCCTGGTGCTCTTTTTGATCGTGGTGGCAGTATGTTGGGTATGGGGTCTCTTCCCATTATTTTTCACCATCGGTTGGATATATGAGTGGTATATAGCAAGCCTGCTGACATAGCCCTCATGTTGTTGCTCATTCTCCTTAGTTTGCGGTTTAGTTGGTTGGACTTTCAACTTAATTGTGTTGTTTAGATTTGATCTCAGCAACTCATGTGTGTAGTCATACAATCTAAGATATTGTTCTTTGAATGACCCTTCAACATAATTAAATGTTTCCTTCCATGTCCTATAAGCCTTCATCCTACTCATACCAGTATTTTATTTCTCATGCACTTTCTCACATATTGTAGTAAGTTTCATATCTGGATTAACTCTAATAGTTCAATACAATTTCTTCCCAAGATACTTAGTGTTAAACATTCTAACATTAAACTCCCTATTGCATGTGTGAGTGTCATTCAATTTTCTCATTTTCCATGTATCCTTATTTGGAAACTTGGAACATAATTCAACCCATCCACATCCTTCCTTGCATCCCACGTTAACCCTTGTCTTATCAGTCTTTATAAAGCGTAAATCTCTACCATTACTAATAGCATAATTTGCAATTGGTTATTTGAAATCCTCCCTTGTTGAGAACATGATACCCAATACCCATTTATAGTTAGCAAAATTATTAGGCATTATAAATGATGGGTATTTTAAATTAGTACCTTCGTCTAAATAATCAATACTCATATCCTCGTCAGTTTATAACTCTTCAGATATATAATCTGAATCTGGAAACCCCTTATCTACTATTTTACCTTTCTTCCTTTCAAAAAACTCAAAATCAAGTGTATCTTCCTCACTTGATGATTCCTTATCTACATAAATTCCTTCATCCACCCTTTGTTTTTTGGGTCTTCCCTTTTTCTTGATGGAACTTCCTTTGGCCTTCTTTTTCTCTAGTCTCCCACCCTTCCTTTGTTTACCTTTTAGATATAAGGGACAGTAGATAAAATCCTAGACATCAATTAACCAACATTACATTATGCTACACTACCCTACCAATACTGGCAATTTGAACACTCGCCTACAATCCCTAAAATGAGAGCCTCAAAATTAGGGAAAATGATACATACCTCAATCGTTTAAATGCTTCGCTTCTGCATTCATCTCCTACAAATCCTTCTTATCCTTTCTCCGTTCCTACTTGGGTATCTCTCATCCTTCGTGCCTGAGTTACTCTCGTTCTTTCTGTGTTCATCCTTGCTTACGGATTCATGGTCTTCATCACTCCTTCCATTTCTCAGTTTAGGATTTAGGGGTTTCACGTTTCTCTTTCCTTTAAGCAGTTTAGAACAAAGTGATTTTAGTTAATTATTTAAAGGTAAATAAAAAATTCATGTCATCAACGTTAAAGCCACCTCATAAACGTTAATGCCAAATATGCATTTTTTGAACAGAATTTTAAAAAAAGGGTAACGGTGTAGACTTTGGGTAACTTAAAGGATTGACTTGTAAAACAAACTTAAAATATCAATCTATTACAATAAAATAACTTAAAGGATCCCCTGGTGTAATTTTGTCCTTTAAGTTATATTTGTGTAATAGGTTGGTCCTTTAAGTGTTTTTTTTAACAACTTGGTCCTCTAAGTTATCAAACGTGTGCACCATTATCTATTTTTAACATTGTGAAAGTGTTAATTATGGATGCAATTATTTTGTGTGGTATGAAAATGATGAAGTGCAACCAGAAATGCAATAGTTACAAATTTTTAAATGTTCAAAATGTGAGAAAAAGGATGTAGAAATCAACCAAATGAATCAAATTGTTACAAAAAAAATTTAAAGGACCAACCTATTACATAAAAAGAATTTAAAAGACATGTGGTGTAATTTTGCCATTATAATATATTTTGAATTATTGTAAGTTGCTAAATGTTAATGGAGAAAATATTAATGAATTTTGTTCATTATTTATTTTCTAATGTAATTTTTTTTTATTTACCATTGAACACGTTTAAACATGAAAATTTATATGCTTGGACCTCAATGTGAAATAAAATTTATACCATGTACTAACATGACAAAATGTCATGGCTTACATAAAATATCTCATAAACATAACTATGTGGATTTAAACGTTTATGTGAAAGATTCACAAATTTATTAAAGTTTGAAAATTTTGCAGTTCTTTGACGAAATGATTGACAAGGATATGATGTCTTTGGATATAATTAAAGACAATGAAGAAATCATTAGGGGTGTGGAACAAGCTCATATCTAAGTAATCACTGATAGTGGAAACTCAACTCACACTCGATTGACATCAAGTCTTGAATTCAATGATTAAAGTATATATTAGACTGATTGAAGTACTTGACAAAAGACATTCCAAGGGATAAAAGTACTTGGACCATAAGAATATATGTGAGAGGATGGGGATTTACTCTTAATAACATATAGCATATGTTTGTTGGAATGCATAATTATAGGTGCATTTCTAATATATTCTACCTATATGAGAATAAAGTGGTGTTGCTTCACAGAATTCAAGGTTTGACTCTTAAATTCTCAAGAAAAAGATATGACACAATAGACCTTACTAAATGTGTCATATTGATAGTTCGATCAATAGTATAGAGAATTTATGTGTGTCTGCTCGGATTTGAACCAAAAACCTCTTGATTACTTAGTGTGCAAACAGAAGATGTTAATACTAAACCAACATAACATTATTAACATTGTTCCTGAATAGTCATCTTGAAACCATTGAAATATTGATTCTCCTCATTAATTGGTACAAGTTTTTTATAAATAGAGACACGAAATTATACATGTTTCAAGTGCCACAAATTATATATAAGACATTCTTTTAATTTTCTAATGCGCGAGAATAAATGATTTCTAATGTGCAATTCATGTTAAAGTTTTCAAAAATTACCCATTCGCATCTAATTTGCATAAATTGGTGGGACAAATTGAACTTAAAACTTAGTGTAAACACAAACTTTAGAATTTATTCTGTGTAACTTTTATCATATTATTTTCATCTTCATTTTTGTAGCATACCCTAACACAAGTTCTTATATGGATTGCACATTCATATCAAACATGTCCATCAATAGTAATTTATAGAATAAACATCTCTTAATTATGTTAGGTGCAAATGTGAGTGGTTAAGTCTCACATCGGCTATGAATGGGTGAAATATTGAATATACATAAGACAAATAGAAAACCCATTTACCTAACGTCCAATGAAGAAGTGGCGTCTTTCTCCCTTGTGGCTATTTATGTCACTTGGTAAAGAGGGACAACCTTTGTATTATTATCGTTCAAATTTCAATCTAAATCACTGTATTGATTTGGTTGCATCCTTTCAGGTCCACGCGCCCTTCGTCCAATATGTCCTTGGTTCAAATTCGAATAAGTTTGGCTTTTTTTTATTCCCTTATTAACTCATATTTTATGCTATTACTAAAATCAAATGAATTTCCAAGTTTCACTGGCAGCAAAGAGCATTGGCTCATTCCTTCACAGTCACAGACTTTACCTTTTATGTTGATTATAAATAAGGAAACTGATAAGCACTATCAAGCAATAGTATAATTCAATATAATAAACAGTAATAGTCATAATTGTAGCAGTAACCAGTAACTACCTCTCCATATATCCCATGAAAAAAGTTTAACCAATTATGGTTAGATTTTACCATGCAATGTGCATGCATTGAGATATGTATAAGCATATATGTATTGCTGAATGATATAATAATACAGCATAGAAAACTCTTTTATTCAATAACACCAAATCAAAAGAATACTAAACTGGTTTATTTTGGACATGAATCTGCTGCAGTAAAATAAGTGCAGTCACAGTAATCAGCAAAATTGATTTTCAAGTGCCTGCTCCAATCTGGTTTTCAGAAGGCACTGCATCAACTAAAGATTCAGCTATAGGATGATCGAAATCAACCTTATTGACATCGCCAAGAGAGCTACAGTTTTGAGGATCACTCTTCTCCTTCTCCATGAAGTTACATCCTTCAGGCGAAAGCTTGATGTCAGAAGGATGATTCTGACCAATCTGCTCAAATTGCACGGATTCATGTTGGATGGTTTCAACTGCATGATTTGGTACCATATCAATAATATTAGCAATACCAGTACTTGTGTTTCCATTCGAGTTTGAGATGTTATCGACGTTGCTCATAGTATCAATAGAAACAGGTTTTGTCTTTGTTGCGTCTTTTTCTAAATCTGTTTCTGGCAATGTCTGATTCTCCATAAAAACTTCAACAGATTTATTATTATGCTGTTCAGATGGCATGGATTCGGGTTCGGCAGATACAGGAACCAAGTTGAGTTCAATATTTGAACTATTCGGTTCGTTATGAACGAACTCATTCAAATGATTCACAGAAGGAAATACTTGCTGTTCATTTCTTAGCTCGCTATTAGTGTTCTCAATTGTTGGAAACAGGTTCATGGTTTCTGATGCAGGCCGTGGATCAGCACTGGATTCTTCTACCTGTGTGGATGCGTCCAGTTCGTGCAATTTATCATTTTGTTCAACAGTTTTGTCACGGTCCATCTCGGGTTTGAGAGAGTTAGACTGATTCACATGTTCAGCCTCTGATATGCCTGATGGAACTGATACACCAGAATGAACCTCGGTCGGTAGAATGTGCACGCCAGGAAAAGGCGCCGGTATTTGTGGCTCAATAGACTGCAATGTGGGAAGAGAAACATGTACTTCATTAGTCCGAGGGTTTGGCATTGGCATTGGAATTGGAAACTCTTTTCTTTTGATCATTTGAATATGAGGGGCAACATCATTTTCTGCGGTAACTGGAGTAACTTGCCCTGGAAGAAACACTACGCCTCTCAGAAAAGAATCAGAATCGGCCACCTTAACATTAACAAGATATCCATCATTGAAAGCTGCTTCAATGACACCAGTGACCATCTTCCCTAACATTCCATTGTCAGAATTGTTCATTATGTCGGCTGGTTGATTGAAGTTCAACAACACATTCTCAGGTTTATGCATTCCATGAACTACATTCTCTTCTTTTCGTGGTCGGCCACGCTTTCGTTTCATTGGAACATTTGATGGAATGCCAGGTCCTTGATTCTGTTGGTTCATTTTTCAGCAGATACTGAAATTTCTGAAAAATATCACAACAAGTAAACTATCATTAGTTTGAACAAAGAATAAAGAAACATACATTGATCACTTTGAGTAATCTATCACAAGAATCATCTCTAGATCTTCATTCACAGTAATAATGACCTTTAAAAAACCTAGGGATGGGAACCTATGCCATAATGACAGATCGTGGATAAATGAACGTGAAGACAAAATTCTTAAATGGAGACCTAGAAGAAAAAATACACATGTAACAATCAAAGGATTTTGTAAATGATAAGTTTAAGGTGTGTGTTTTGAAAAAATATTTGTATGGGTTGAAACAAAATGTAAGGTAATAGAATCGTCCTTTTGATAAGTTTCTCATGAATACAAATTTTGTGAGAAATGGATATGACAGTTGTGTTTACATATTAAAAGTAGATGAGAAACTGATTATATACATATTTGGAAATTTTTATAAATGAGGATATAGGTAAGCTCAAAGGAATGTTAATTTTAGATTAATGGTCTTGGAGTTGCGAAAAGGTGCTTAGAATGGATATTGTGAGAAATATAGAATAAGGGTAAAATATTCTTATCTCACTTTCGTTCCTTGAAGAATGTGGTGAAACTAAGTGACATAACACCTTTGGGGAACATCAGACGAAACTTCTGATTAACAAGCTTCTCAATTCAAAGATTCAAAGATGAGAGGAGGAAAGTGGACATTACTCCATATACTAGTGGGGTAGGAAGCGTTAAGTATCTCATAATTTTTAGT
This sequence comes from Vicia villosa, assembly GCF_029867415.1. Classification (NCBI taxonomy): domain Eukaryota; kingdom Viridiplantae; phylum Streptophyta; class Magnoliopsida; order Fabales; family Fabaceae; genus Vicia; species Vicia villosa. Next base: position 8,421 of record NW_026704994.1, on the reverse strand, counting down.
AGGTTAGGCTTAACATATGTCATTAGCATAATGACTTGGTTTATGAAAAATTGAAGATGAGTGCATTGTGAAAATTTAAAGTGAATTTTGAGATGCTTGAATGAGTCATTGAAAGACAATTTGAAATACACAAAAGAGACAATTTAGAAGATTTTATAAATGTGATTTATGCAAATAATATGGACAATATAAAATTTAAATAAAATTTAGTTGTTACGTTTTTTAGAACGACTATTAGTTGGAAGACAACTCAACAATATATTATATCATTATCTAGATATAATATATTGTTGAGTTGTCTTCCAACTAATAGGAAAATCTAATGGATGTGTTTAATGAGTCATTATCTAGATTAAAGTTCATGCATGCTTATACTTGATAATTTTTATTGAATAAAAGAGTAACAGATGATTGATGGATAAAAATTGAACATCTCTACTAATAAAACATCATAATCATAAAAAAAGAAATTACATAAATTACTTCATCAAATCATAAAAATATAACTTCCCAAATTTCAAGAACTAAATAAATAAATTTAAGATATCATCAAAATTATACAAATGTGTCTTTTGCAACAACACTAAACATTATAAGTTTATGTTTCAAAATCAATATAAATTACAAACACATGAATAACTAAATCAAATATCTTAAAATATTGAACAACATTTCATTTTTTGAAGTCGAACCAACATAGAATAGTAGATATAAAATTTATCAATATTGCCATAGTTTTTAAAAAAAAAAATAGATTTTGCAAACAAATTAACTCCTTTTTTACATAAAATCATAAATTGACAATAATAATAAAGATCAATCTTAACAACTCTATATCATATATCCTCAAATGAGTTTTATTATTAAATTATATCATAATATATCAAGGAACAAATTCACAAGAGTTTTCTTTACACGTATATTGGATTCTTTATAGTATAAATTCTATATCATATATCCTCAAACCCAGTACATCAAATGGATTTGCTACTTCAACAATACAGAAAAGAAAATTGCAAAAATATTAATTTTCTTATTAATAAATAAAGTATTCAATAATTTGTCTTTATTAAAAAAGAATATCTATAAATAAATAAATAAATACAGGTAAAAATAACTTACAAATGGATTGGAGAAACTCAAAGACGCTGACGACGAATGGGATTGATAGAATTAGCCACAAAATCCAAAACTTCAATTGTTCTGTTGTAATGAATAACACAATCAATCTTGTTTTCTTTCAAGTGATTTTGTGGATTGGAATTTTTAAAGAGGAAAAAGAGAATTGATAAAAAGATTGTTGCAAAATAATTGTATAGTTATTTTTTTTATTGAACATTGTAGTTTTAATTAATGTTGGAAATTACTAGTATTGAAGAATCAGTCAGTCTTCTCAGATCTCCATCTCCAAGATGTTGGGAAGAAGAACAAAAAACTAACTTGGCTAAATTAAAAATAGACAAATATTGTCTTCTTTTTTAAAATTTATAGGAAAATATTTTAATCTAGTTAATTATAATTAATTAGTTATTTAATTTTTTCATCCGCAGATCTCCTTTTAATCTCATTAAATATACATTCTTATTTTTTTAAAAATATATTTTATTATATCTCAAAAGAAAGAGGTGTATGTGATTTTTTTACCTATTCATTCTTTATCGAAGTTGAGGTTGACACTTAAGCAAGCAGATGTTATGGTGTGCGGATGGATAGAAGGGAATTATGCATGTGTGAACTTGTCTGGAGTTTCTCTACTTATGGGACTGAGGAATAAACGACTTCTTGTGAGACTGGCCGTCCTCAAAGCTACTTTAAGTAAAGTGGTCAAATATGAAAAAATGTGTTTCGACAGTCAACATGTTTTCATACCATTTACTTTTGATACTTTTCGTTTCCTAGCACATGAGACAGTGCATCTCTTACAGAGAGTTAAAAGGTCCATGCATAGCAATGTTGTGTCTCCTAGTGACACGCTGCAAGTGTACGACTATATCGGAGTACACTTTGTTTAATTTGTTTCAAAATCTCTTTCCCTTTACATAATCGATTAGAAAGCGTTTTAACTAATTCTGAAAGTAAAATCTCCATGTCTAATCTGTTGAGAATATAACAAGTGTGAGTGTGGAGAAATAGTCTCACATTTAACAGAAATGTGGTGACTTGAGCATTTATAAGTGGGAGAACCCACTCACCTATCACCTTAAGGTTTTAGGTGACAAGTGGTGTGTCTCCCACAAAGGTGTGTTGCTCAAAGGAAAGTTCCACATAAAATAAGAATGCTCCTCGTTCGACCATTCCCCAATTGTTGCGCCAACATAATCAATCGATTAGAACTTGCATCTAATCGATTAAGAATTAAGCTCACCACTTAATCGATTAAGAAATCTTTTAATTGATTAGAATGTGAACATGGCTTAAGAGTTTCCTTATTTCCTACATTTAATCGATTAGCATCACAAGCTAATTGATTCGAGAGTGGTCATAGCCCATGGATTATTTCCTTTTTGAACCAATTTTTTCTCTTATATAAAGAAATCTTAAAAAAGTCTTGTACACTCTTCCAAAGCACGTATTTTCTGAGTTCACACTCTTCTCTTCTTTCACTATCTTCTTAGAAATTATTTTTATTCACTATACATTGCTTTCGTGATAAGAGAGAAAAGATTATATTGAGAGTTTTGTAATTTTGTTTAATTATTATGAATTGTAATTGCAGTTCAATATCATGGTTCTTTTGTATCTTAATAATTGACATTGAGATTATAAGATAAGCCTGTAAAAAAAATTGGTGTAAGAAAGATTGTTAGGTTGCTTCATGAGTAAAACCTATAGTTGCTTACTGAAAGTCTCAATGGACAGACAGCCCTTGAACTCTGGATTAGACTGCGTGGTATAAAATTAAATCAATATAAATTTTAATGTAATATTTATCTCTCTTTTAATTTTCACATTTCATTTTCCACTGCTTAATCTCTTTTTCTTCTCATTTTCTAATTTAACCAACATTAAAGTTATTTTGTCTACAAAAACTTTTTCAAAAACAAAAGAACACAACTCACTCTCCCTTTCTCCCTCATATGTTTTAAATCACTTGATCAACAAAATCAAGGTATAAACATGTTGATTAAAGAGTTAGGGCTCAGGCTAGGGTGAGAGGCCTGTTTAGGTCTCTCACCGTGAGAGACTTAATTTTTTTTTTTGTTTCAAATGCTTTTCTGCCATTGGATTGAATTGGGGTACCATTGGATTGAATTGGGCCCATGGATGCTATGGTGTACCAAACACACACAATAAAAATGCTTTAATGATAGTTTCTCACATTGCTGTTTCCAATGCAAATTGTACAGTAAAGCTGAAAATGCTGCAAGCCAATGATTATGCATTAATTGAGTGCTGAAAAAATTGAAAAAATAAAAGAAAAATCGGAAGGGAGCAAAATTGAGAAATGCAGCAAATTAAGAATGCATAGATCTTTGATTTTCATATTTGCTACCTGCACCAACTCATTATATTCTAATTTTGTAACATGCACCCCCTCTCATTAACATATAAACATTACTAAAATTAAAATTAATAATAGAAAAACTGCATATTTATTTATTTAAATTAAAAACTGCATATTTATTTATTTAAATTAAAAACTTGATATTCATTTAAATTAAAAAAATCAATAACATTTTTTTAAAATACATTAACATATTTTTTATTTAAATACGTTAACATATTTTTTGTAAAATTTGATTTTTTTTTTTTTAATTTAAAATATAAATTATGTTAATCTTATAAAAACTCACGTTAATTTTAATTTTTTTTAAATTTAAAAAATATTATTTTTTATTTAAAAACTGGATGTTTATTTAAATTAAAAAAAATAAAATTTAACTTAATAAATCTAACGCTAAATTTATTTAGTAAAATTTGATTTTTTTTAATTTAAAAAATGAATTATATTAATCTTATAAAATCTCATGTTAATTTTATTTTTTTTAAAATTTAAAAAAATATTGTTTTTTATTTAAAAACTTGATGTTTACTTAAATTAAAAAAAAATTAACTTACAAAATCTGACGCTAAATGTATTTTATAAAATTTGATTTTTTTTTAATTTAAAAAATAAATTATGTCTAAATTTAGAAATCTCACGTTAATTTAAATTAAAAGTTATTGTATTTAAAAATAAATTATTTTGTCGTGCGAGTATCCATGTCCGACGCGGCGACACGCCTTCTGAATGGCGTGTCGGCGCTTCATACGAACACAATGTATAAAAAGGTCAAACAAATGCTTATGCAGTTACTTCAACACAATTCTAGTACACATTTGATTTACCTCTCGCTATCCGATGATATAGTTGTGTATTCATGCTCATCTCTTTGAATGTCGTGGAGGTCCGAAGACTCCATGTTGTTACCCTTATGTTTGTGGCTGCAACCAACACCACCTTCAACACATCCTTCTCTTTTAAGATTCCCTTTCTCTACCTCACCACTTCCCTCACATTTCCTTTTTCCTTTCTCCATGGTGCCTTTTTCCTTCCTAATGTTGGAAGTATCCTTATGCAGACTATGTTTCCTGGTAGTGAGTTCATCATATCAGGGTCCAATAAAACACTTAATGGTTACAATCATACCTGCATCCTACTCAACAAGAAATGGCAAGGAGAAATTAGTTTTCATGTTATTAAAAATCATAAGTTAAGTACCTTTGGGATGCAGATGATGGCATCTCTCCTTGACCGTCTTTACCTTTAACTTTGCTTTCTTTCTTGTTCCTGGCGACCTCCTCCAACATTTGCTTCAAAACAAAGCTCCTTGTGCGTTTCCCAGGTATTTTCCTTTCCTGGGAATCATCCTCATCGCAGCTTCCTTCTTTGACCCTGCATTTTAACAAACAACCACTTCAATATCCCGTATCACTTTTTACACAGATATTACTGTCTTCTTCAAATACAGTATGATTATCAGGTTGCATTATAGACATTATACAAACACATTACATGAAAACCCGATATTGGAGAAGCAGAAGAACAGTTTAAGATCAAGGAATTAAACAAATTTTTGGAACAAACCTTCCCCATTCAGCCATCGTCGTGTGTGTCCGTGAATCTCGCGCAATGTCGTTGGCAGTAGCAGTATCGATTGAAGATGGAAATAAACCCTAATTTCACCCTTACTTTTTATGCAACTGATGATTAACCTCTGTTTTTATTTTTTTAATTTTCAATGTTTTGATGTTCCAAAACACACAAACAGGAAAAATAGTTTTTCATTAATGGCAAAGTGGATTTATTATCTAAATTATTATCTTATGAATTTTTAATTAATTTTTTTCACAAAGTTATTTTCTTATTAATTATTAATTTTCTATTTTATTAATTATTAATTATTGATTATTTTCACAAAGTTATTTTCTTATTAATTTTTTTCACAAAGTTATTAATTATTTTCTAAATTATTTTCTTATTTTCTTATTAATTATTAATTTTTAAGTATTTTCTAAATTATTTTCTTATTTTCTAAATTATCAACTGTTGATGTCTTACTATGTGTGGTCCATGTCAGGGATTCAACTGATGATGTCTAACCATGTGTGATCCATGTCAGGGATTCAACTGATGATGTCTAACCATGTGTGATCCATGTCAGGGATTCAACTGATGATGTCTTACTATGTGTGGAACATGTCAGGGATTCAAGTGATGATGTCGAACTATGTGTGATCCATGTCAGGGATTCAACTGATGATGTCGAACTATGTGTGGAACATGTCAGGGATTCAACTGATGATGTTGAACTATGTGTGATCCATGTCAGGGATTCAACTGATGATGTCGAACTATGTGTGATCCATGTCAAAGATTCAACTGATGATGTCTTACTATGTGTGGAACATGTCAGGGATTCAACTGATGATGTCGAACCATGTGTGGAACATGTCAGGGATTCAACTGATGATGTCTAACTATGTGTGGAACATGTCAGGGATTCAACTGATGATGTCGAACTATGTGTGATCCATGTCAGAGATTCAACTGATGATGTCGAACCATGTGTGATCCATGTCAGGGATTCAACTGATGATGTCTTACTATGTGTGGAACATGTCAGGGATTCAAGTGATGATGTCGAACTAAGTGTGATCCATGTCAGGGATTCAACTGATGATGTCTTACTATGTGTGGAACATGTCAGGGATTCAACTGATGATGTCGAACTATGTGTGGAACATGTCAGGGATTCAACTGATGATGTCGAACTATGTGTGATCCATGTCAGGGATTCAACTGATGATGTCGAACTATGTGTGGAACATGTCAGGGATTCAACTGATGATGCCGAACTATGTGTGATCCATGTCAGGGATTCAACTGATGATGTCTTACTATGTGTGGAACATGTCAGGGATTCAACTGATGATGTCGAACCATGTGTGGAACATGTCAGGGATTCAACTGATGATGTCTAACTATGTGTGGAACATGTCAGGGATTCAACTGATGGTGTCGAACCATGTGTGATCCATGTCAGGGATTCAACTGATGATGTCTTACTATGTGTGGAACATGTCAGGGATTCAACTGATGATGTCGAACCATGTGTGGAACATGTCAGGGATTCAACTGATGATGTCTAACTATGTGTGGAACATGTCAGGGATTCAACTGATGATGTCGAACTATGTGTGGAACATGTCAGGGATTCAACTGATGATGTCGAACTATGTGTGGAACATGTCAGGGATTCAACTGATGATGTCTAACTATGTGTGGAACATGTCAGGGATTCAACTGATGATGTCGAACCATGTGTGATCCATGTCAGGGATTCAACTGATGATGTCGAACTATGTGTGGAACATGTCAGGGATTCAACTGATGATGTCGAACTATGTGTGATCCATGTCAGGGATTCAACTGATGATGTCGAACTATGTGTGGAACATGTCAGGGATTCAACTGATGATGTCGAACTATGTGTGGAACATGTCAGGGATTCAACTGATGATGTCGAACTATGTGTGATCCATGTCAGGGATTCAACTGATGATGTCGAACTATGTGTGGAACATGTCAGGGATTCAACTGATGATGTAGAACTATGCGTGATCCATGTCAGGGATTCAACTGATGATGTCGAACTATGTGTGATCCATGTCAGAGATTCAACTGATGATGTCTTACTATGTGTGGAACATGTCAGGGATTCAACTGATGATGTCGAACCATGTGTGGAACATGTCAGGGATTCAACTGATGATGTCTAACTATGTGTGGAACATGTCAGGGATTCAACTGATGATGTCGAACTATGTGTGATCCATGTCAGGGATTCAACTGATGATGTCGAACTATGTGTGATCCATGTCAGGGATTCAACTGATGATGTCTAACTATGTGTGGAACATGTCAGGGATTCAACTGATGATGTAGAACTATGTGTGATCCATGTCAGGGATTCAACTGATGATGTCGAACTATGTGTGGAACATGTCAGGGATTCAACTGATGATGTCGAACTATGTGTGGAACATGTCAGGGATTCAACTGATGATGTCGAACTATGTGTGGAACATGTCAGGGATTCAACTGATGATGTCTAACTATGTGTGGAACATGTCAGGGATTCAACTGATGATGTCGAACCATGTGTGATCCATGTCAGGGATTCAACTGATGATGTCGAACTATGTGTGGAACATGTCAGGGATTCAACTGATGATGTCGAACTATGTGTGATCCATGTCAGGGATTCAACTGATGATGTCGAACCATGTGTGATCCAAATCAGGGATTCAACTCATGATGTCTTACTATGTGTGGAACATGTCAGGGATTCAACTGATGATGTCGAACCATGTGTGGAACATGACAGGGATTCAACTGATGATGTCTAACTTTGTGTGGAACATGTCAGGGATTCAACTGATGATGTCGAACTATGTGTGGAACATGTCAGGGATTCAACTGATGATGTCGAACTATGTGTGGAACATGTCAGGGATTCAACTGATGATGTCTAATTATGTGTGGAACATGTCAGGGATTCAACTGATGATGTCGAACCATGTGTGATCCATGTCAGGGATTCAACTGATGATGTCTTACTATGTGTGGAACATGTCAGGGATTCAACTGATGATGTCGAACAATGTGTGTGGAACATGACAGGGATTCAACTAATGATGTCTAACTATGTGTGGAACATGTCAGGGATTCAACTGATGATGTCGAACTATGTGTGGAACATGTCAGGGATTCAACTGATGATGTCGAACCATGTGTGATCCATGTCAGGGATTCAACTGATGATGTCGAACTATGTGTGGAACATGTCAGGGATTCAACTGATGATGTCGAACTATGTGTGATCCATGTCAGGGATTCAACTGATGATGTCGAACCATGTGTGATCCATGTCAGGG